>NC_086324.1:11073319-11374001 GCF_036172605.1 Pelobates fuscus | reverse complement strand
GACAATATACATGGCACATTTTCTTTTATTAAATATCAATGTTAATCTAGTTTTGTGTTACATAAAACCAGTGCTAGAAGGAATTCTCTTCATATAACTATAACAATGCTGTCAATCAAAGCTGATGTCTATTTGTATAAAACACCAGGATATTCTGCAATGCTCTTCAATTAATTGCAAACATTAAAGATGCCTAAATAACTATTTTGTGCCAATGATGGCATTGTTTTTGTTGTCTTTTTCTGCTCTCCCTTCACACTGGAAGGTTAAGATTGTTGAATTCTGCATCAGTGATTGAATAAATGTTTCTTGCGTTTGCCTCGATTAAAGCACAACTGCTTTTTTATTAATACACAGGATTCAGCTGCTTTTAACTGATGTTTATTTTTTAACCCCATATCCTCAGGCTGTTCCTCACGCTATCCGTGTTTCTATATAATAATAATAATAATAAAACATGCTATTTCTTTGCACATGGATCGCCCATTGCGGCAGCGAAATGTAACCAGCCATGTCATGTGAATGATCCTTGGACCCCGTCTGTTTGCGTTTTGCTAACATGTTCCTGTGTGTTTTTTTTGTTTTTGTTTTTTTGGGGCGTGGGGGGTTGGTGGTCGTTTGGATCGTCTGTTGCTGTTATTTTACTTGCATGTAGCTGAGGAAAGGCCCTCCGGTGCCACCACCACCCAAAGTAACGCCGTCCAAGGACATCAAGCAGGAGCAAATCATCGGTCTGTTTGATGACAATTTTGTCCCCGAGATAAGTGTGACCACTCCCTCACAGGTAGAGGCTGCTGCCTGTTCTCACCTCCAACCAACTCACTAACACCTGCATGGCCAAAATACTGGAGGTGTCACTTAGAGATGAGACCAGAGATTTGGAAAAGGCCAGGAGGAACCTACTAAGTGGACCTAGGGTTTCTGTAGCAGTTACGGTATATCCTAATCTGAATTATATCTATTTCATACAACTATTGGATTAAATGGAATAGGTGAATGATTAGTGAGATAATGAGATTGTAGATCAAGGGTAAACTGCTTGGAAAATGAGAATGAAGTTTTACTGTAGCATGACCCCTAGAACCACACGTAACGGCCTAATTGCTAGATGTTTGTAGAGCCAGATCTACTTGCAAAGTGACTCCCTAGAACAGGGGTAGGCAACCTTTGGAACTCCAGATTTTGTGGACTCCATTACCCATTATGCTTTTACAGCCCTAATGCTGGGTAAACATCAGGGTAGATATAGTTCACAAGATTTGGAGTGCAGAAGGTGGCTTTACCCTACGCTAGAAACACACTTACCTGCAAGGTAACTTTAGAAGCTCACCAACCTGCAAGTTGACCCCTCGTAGTTCAGCCACCTTCAAAATGATACCTAGAAGCACAACCGCTTGAAATATGACCCTAAAAATAATTCCTACATGCAATGGGACCCATAGAAGTGCGCCTACAAGCAGTGGGGCTCACGTAGGCACCCTTAGCCAAAGTTTGATCCCAGAAGCAAGCCTACCTACAGTGTGAGCAAAGGACAGACTGTCATTTTGCTCTAAATGTCAATTACATATCAGCCAAATGCTTACAATTTGCTGGTCTTGTTTATTTCAAAAAGTGACACCTCTGCAAGACATTTTTACCCTCTCTCTATCTGTTGCCTTCATAGACAGTGGCTTCTCTCAAAAAAATAAGATTTGGAAAGGTATTTTTAAGAAATTAGTGAATAAACATATTCTACAAATCTACGTACTGTCTAACTGGCGCTCGGTAACACGGTACTCGATAACACGGCACTCGATAAAACAGCTGTTTGTACTGAATATTTGACAGATTGAAGTTAATTATATTTCCAACTCTATATATAAAATTTAGGTTATTTTAGAAAACTGTTGTTGCTGTTTTCTAATACACAATTCATTGGCTCAAAAATAGTCCGATCACGGAGTCGGGCCTACATTATAAAGTATGATAAAAGAACCGTCATAGATCAGTATGATCATAGAACATATAAAGAAATTTAGACATGCAACCTTTCTTTTATGTATCCTTTATCTCAATTAATAAATGGGAAGAAAACTTAAGGATATTCCCTTCCTCATTAGCTGGCAGGAATATGTAACATTTTCATAATCTAAAATACTATTTAATAGATACATCTTTCCTATAGCATTATGTAATCCTTTAGGTAATAAATCAAATTGTATCTATTGACCAAGGTCTACAGTGATAGTCTGAAGGTTTTACTTTACCATTCAGTGCCAGAAGGGGGAGCTAGTTGCAGTATAATATGTAATGAAGGGACGGGTTTAACAAGTCATTTTCCGATGAGAGAAGCCATTGTCTCATGATTCCGTGTTAGAGCTTCCGTGCCATATTTCCTTTCTGTGCATGTTGTGTTTGTGGCTTTGTGCATGTGCCCTGGCTGGTTAATAATATGCTATGGCCAGGTGTTGGGTTTCGTACAATGTATTTGGTAATCTTTATGTAATACTAGTTTATCAAGTATTCATTTTTTTCTGTATTTTCTGTTTAAATACGGTTTGCATATTTACATTTCCGCATGGGCGGGCTGATCCATTTGTGTTTATGTTGTGTATAATAATATTATATCAGAACTTCTTGAACTATATATTCAAATGACACCATGCAATTTCTAATTTTATTATTCTGGTGCTAATAGACAGTCCTGGTTTTGTTACATGTGGCTCTAATGTTTTCAAAGTTGGTTCGGCAGAGGCGGAGCTGTACTGAAAATCAGCAACCCTTTTATCTCCATACTCCATTTAATCATTCGGTAACATGTTTGTTTGATTGCTATTTACTAAACATTTGACTGCCAGAAGGTAGCCATTCTGTGGTTCTGCGGATATTTCCTTTTTGGCAAAAGAGAAATTGGTTAATTATTCCTTCTCTAAATTTAGGCTGGAAGGATTTTGAAGAAAGACCAAGTAAATGGCCCTAACGTGATTCACCTACACCTAGTCATAATTGTTTCAAGTGGTCAGGTTGGCAAATTTATTCCCAGGAACAAGCTACACTTAAAGTGTTATGGAAGCAGGTGGTGTATTTTTAGAAGATAGATATTTTATTTATGGTGCTCAATTTTGAGAAGTCACAGTAATTTCACACAAGCAATGCTACGGTGGAAATCAGAATTCAAAATGATGAATTTCTAATTACGACCATCACCGAGCTTGTGTCAAATTATTGCCCTTTTGAATGTTAAAATACCAACCATTGTGATTTCTTCTGTCATTGGTTTAGAGCTACAGGTTTTTCGGATTATGGTTAGGGGTAGGGTTAGGCTTACTTTTCATTACTCTACATTATGATGCTCTGCTTAATTAAACTTATTGTGCGATTAGGATTTGATCTTTGGTTTTAGTTCTACTTTTTGAAGCAATTGACACTGGTAAATTGATTTTATGTTAAAGCTCATATTAGACGTTCTAGTTTGAGGCCTGATCCTCCCATGGCGTTGTGTCCCAAGCTAACCAAAGCAGCTTGCGTTCTACCAATTGAAGCTAACTATTTGTGCCAACCTGCCTCTGACAATAGTGTAGTACAGTCTAGTACAACCAATCGTATATTCCAACTACCATTTTCAGTCCCAAATCTTTTCAGTCTCCTGGTTTTTCCAAGGGTCACTATGATTTATGTACCTATTTTAAGGAGATGTTGCCATATTTCTCCCCACCTCATTTTAGCATTAGTTGGCAGATATCATCATGGCTGCCTCTCTATTTAGAAGTCACCATTAGATCTAACTTTCCAACCCATCTTTTTCCTTTCCTGCTGCAAAGTTTGAGGCTGCATGGCCGCAGCCAGAGGAAACCAGCCTACTGGATCTTGATTTTGATCCCCTGAAACCTGATTCCTCTTCTGGGGCAACTTCTCAGGTGTGTTGATTCTTCATCTCCTTGAGCCAATTGCGTCCATAGGTATACGTCCTAGCAATACAAAGCTAGCGCCAAGGACGCAAGTCAAAGATCCGTAAGGGGAAGTTCTGAATTAGTACTGCTAGTGATAAACACGTATTTATGTTAACTTTGGAGATTGAGGTACATGGGATTGAGAACAGATACCTGTTTTTGATCTATAAGGGCACACTAATACTAGTACATCCTTAAACTTATATAAAATCCAACAACACACAGTAATAAGATAAAAAGGGTTGTGAATTTCCATTACAAATATTTAAATGAAGTGTAGTGATCATGAAAAACAAGATTTCCTGCTCAGAAAAATAACAGGAAGATTTCCTGCTCAAAAAAACTTTGTCTAGGGGCACCATGTCATTAAAAATAGACCAATCCCCTAAGTTTAATATTACCACTGCAACAATGTTTTAAGTGGCCCAACCAATTTTAATTTACAGCAGTGACTTTAATATTTCATATTCCCTAGAACTACATAGCCTCTCACAAGCCCAAAGTCATGGAGGGGAACTAGTGTTACTATAGAGACACAATGTGGCTTTTTAATCTCACTTGGGCTAAGCTTGCATTCAGCCGTCCCACTCTCAGTATATCGTTGCTGTGTGTAGTTGGATAGATTTGCAGTTAATAATGTGGAATTGTAATTTCTGCTGAAATAAGGACTAAGGTCTTTTATCAGACTCCAAGCCTCTAAAATCGTTTGAAAGGAAACAGGGGTACAATGATACAAACTCATGGCAGCAATATGACAACAATTTATTAAAACCGTGCAAAGACAATGTAAATATAGGTTAATAATAAAATGGAATTAAGAAGGGGATGAGACCTCCCAGCCATTCTCGGCCCTACTATTGTTTTCAGTGGGATTGATGAGCTACACAAAAAGGGTAAAACAAGTCATGTTTATTTTTGCAATCCTGGAATGTTGTAAATTTCTGTCTGTTCTCTTTTCCTCATGCTGCACATTAACCCGATTTAGCCTCTGCCATGGGATTTGTGGGAGGTAAGATTAATATGTGTTTTATTTTGCATCTTATCATCCGTTACTCACAGTATACGCCCGGGGACCCTGGGCAAGAATTAGCGTGGGCCACCTGGACCCTGTCCCCCATCTTCTGCTCATTGGCATGTAATCACACCCTACACCCCACCGCAGTGACGGCAGTAGAGAGGGCACTGGTGCAAGAATTTTTTGTGCTTCTTATCGCAAGGGTGGCCAAAAGGTAGATCCAGTGGCGTACACACACTCCATGGGGCCCCGGTGCAAAACCGATCTGTGGGCCCCCCCTACCGTGAACCTCTCCCCCCCGACTGTGGGCCCCACCCCCCGACACATACATACAGACACAAACACATACACACACCCCCGACAGACACATACATACACACACCCCCGACAGACACATACATACATACACACATGCAGACACATACATACAGAGACACACACGCAGGCACATTCATACAGAGACACACACAGACACAGACACATACAGAGACACAGACACACACATACATACACACATACAGAGACACAGACACACATACATACACAGACATACATACAGATACACACATACAGAAACAGACACACACACACAGAGACACAGACAGACAATCATACACACATACAGAGACACAGACACAAACATACATACACAGACATACATACAGATACACACACACACACACACATACAGAGACAAAGACACAGACATACATACACACAGAGAGACACAGACATACATACAGATACACACAGACATACACAGACATACACACAGATACACAGACATACACACATACAGAGACACAGACACACACACATACAGAGACACAGACATACATACACACATACAGAGACACAGACATACATACACACATACAGAGACACAGACATACACACACAGAGACACAGACATACATACATACACACATACACAGACACAGACATACATACACACATACAGAGACACAGACATACACACACATAGACACAGACATACATACACACATAGAGAGACACAGACATACACACATACAGAGACACAGACATACATACACACAGACACAGACTTACATACACACAGACACAGACATACACACATACAGAGACACATACATACACACATACACAGACATACAGAGACACAGACATACATACACACATACAGAGACACAGACACAGACATACATACACAGACATACATACACACATATACATACACAGACACAGACATACATACATACAGAGACACAGACACACATACACACATACACAGACATACATACACTCATACAGAGACACAGACATACACACATACAGAGACACAGACATACATACACACAGACACAGACACAGACAGACATACACACATACACAGACATACATACACACATACAGAGACACAGACATACATACAGACATACATACACACATACAGATACACAGACATACATACACACATACAGAGACACAGACATACATACACACACACACACACATACATACACAGACATACATACACACATATACATACACACATGCAGAGACACAGACACAGCCATATACACAGACATACACACATACAGAGACACAGACATACATACATACACAGACATACATACACACATATACATACACACATGCAAAGACACAGACACAGCCATACACACATACAGAGACACAGACACAGACATACACAGACATACACACATACAGAGACACAGGCATACATACACATACATACACACATACAGAGACACAGACATACACACATATAGAGACACAGACATAAATACACACAGACACAGACAGACATACACACATACAGAGACACAGACATACATACATACACACATACACAGACATACATACACACATACAGAGACACAGACATACATACATACATACAGAGACACACTCTGACTCCCTCCTCCTTTCTGTTTCCTCCCGAGCGGGCTCTCAGTATGCTGGGAGGAGTCACGTACGATCACTTCCTCCCAGCCGTGATGATGTCCTCAGAGGGGGCCCGGTTGAGCACTTAAAGCGCTCAGCGCAGACCGGGCCCCCTTAAAATCCATGTCCATCGGGTGGCCCTGACAGCATGGGCCACCCGATGGACCCCTTGAGATGCGGCCCCGGGCGGTTTGCCGCACGGGCCGGGGCCGCAAAGTGTGGCAGCTGCTACCCGGTCGCGGGAGGCCGCAGGGCGGCCGGGCCCGGTCGCAGCTGCGACCCCTGCGATCGCGGTACGTACGCCACTGGGTAGATCCCCATCTGTTGTGCAGCTCCAACAATGCTTTGACAGCTGGGGGCTCTACATTTTCCCATATTCGCAGGGTTGTATTTAGCACTGGGCAGCGTTTGTGTGTTTGAATGTAAGCATGTTTTTGCATGGAGTATGTTAGTGTGAATGTAGGAGTATGTTTGTATGTGTTGTTGGTGTTTGAATGAGAGTATGCATTTGCGGGTAGTGTTGATCTTTGAATGCAAGGCTGTGTTTATATATAATTTTGATGTTTAACACAGAGGTGTTTTTGTATGTATTGTTGACGTTTCAATGAATGTGTGTGCTTGTATAAAGTGTTTACGTTTGAATGCAGGGGTGTATTTGTGCGTCGTGTTAGTGTATGAATGCTGAAATGTATGCACATATACACATACACTGCCACACAAACACACACGCAGATACACACTCTTTAAAAAACATGCAGACACACACACAGACAAACATACACAGATACACAAACTGACAACATACAGATACAAAATGACCGCAAACAGATACTCAGACACATATACTGACAGACATACTGACACGTACACTGAGACATACTGACACACACACAAACTGGCAGACATACTGACAGACACACTGACACATACTGACACACACACAAACTGGCAGACATACTGACACACTGACTCATACTGACACAGACACACACACTGACAGACATGCTGACATGTACACTGAGACATACTGACACACACACAAACTGGCAGACATACTGATAGACACACTGACTTATACTGACACAGACACACACACTGACAGACATACTGACAGACGCACTGACACACACGCACACACAGACATACTGACACACACATTGACAGATATAGTGTAACACATTGACAGACATGCTGATACACACTGACACACACTGACACATATACTGACACACACTGACAGGCATACTGACAGACACTTATACTGACACACACACTGACAGGCATACTGGTACACACACACTGACAGGCACACTAACACACTGACAGACACATATACTGACAGGCATGCTGACACACACTGACAGACCTACTGAGTCACACAGAAAGACATACTGACACACAGACATACTGACACAAACTGGCAGACATACTGACACAGACACACATACACTGACAGGAATAGTAAAACACACTGACAGACACATACTGACACACACTGACAGGCATACTGACACACACACACAGCCATACTGACACACACACACACACCAACATACTGACACACAAACACTGACAGACCTACAGACACACACACACACACACACACGCAGACATGCTGACACCCACACATACAGACACACACACACAAACACACAGACATACTGACACACACACATGCTATACACTTAACCACCCTCCACGTTCTTACCTTTTTCCGGAAGGTGGTTTCCCTGGGGTCCAGTGGCAGGCTGAGGCAGTTGGGAATTAGGCAATAGCACGCTTGGCCTGGCCCCCTCCTCACTGCCTTTCTCCTCCTGGGCAGCGAGCTGGCTGCCAAACAGAAAGGGGCCCGGTCGCGCTGTTTTAAGTGCCACAAAATCCGACCGGGCCCCTACTGACATATGCCTACTAGGTGGCCCATAGTGCATGGGCCACCCGGTGGGCCTCCTTAGTGTGTGGGCTGGTGCGGCTCTGTGCAGCTGCATCGCCAGGTCCACGGGGGCTGCTCAAATTATGGGGCAACTGCTCTGGGGCCCCCAGGAGTAACTGGGCCTGTGGCAGCTGCCCCGTTTGCCCCGCGTTAAAGACGGCCCTGTATATGCCATCATCCCATGGGGTGGGCAGGTGAGATATCGTGATATCATATCAAACCACACATTACCTATAATGGACTCAAAAGCAAAATTACCGAAGGCACTAGAAAATAGATAAAATATTAAGAATGATTGCTGCTGACGAACCTCTTGAGGAGCAGAGATGTCACCGTTGTGTGATTTGTTGGTCAATCTTGGCAGCCCAAGTATTTGGAAACTTCATTTACCCCCTGGCTAAGCATCATGGGAAATGCAGTACCCAAACATGGTGCATGCTAATGCGATGTGACATCCCGTGGATGTGGCATGGCTATTGGCTACTGCAATGGTTGGGAAAAATGGCTCCAAATGATAATAAAAATTTAGCTAAAATTATTTGTTTGTTTGTTATAGTAATACTTCCTGATATTATTTTTAAACCTTTACCCCTCTAATTTAAGACTATGTCCGCTTGTTGTGGTAGTACTCCTTTTAAATATAGTCTCCTTCTTTACTGCGTTGATCCCCCTATATGTATTTAAATGTTTCTATCATATCCAAACTGTCTCGTCTTTCCTCCAATCTATACATGTTAAGTTCCTTTAACCTTTCCTTGTAAGTTTTATCCTGCAATCCATGAACCAGTTTAGTAGCCCTTCTCTGAACTCTCTCTAAAGTATCAATATCCCTCTGGATATATGGTCTCCAGTACTGCGTACAATACTCCAAATGAGGTCTTACGAGTGTTCTGTACAATGGCATGAGCACTTTCTACTGCTAATACCTCTCCCTATACTCCCTATACTTTGACAGAGACTTGATTCAAATACTAAAATCAAGCCGAATTCTTGCCTTCCATGTTTGTGATGGGATTCTCCCAACTTTTAGCAAGTTGGGGTGGAGGTAGCAGACAATTAGCTTTTCATGGACCAATTGTAGTCCAAGGTACAAGTGATCCTGCCTTATCCAGGGCAGGTTAAATAAAACATGAATCGCCATCTAGGACTGGAATATAACTCCCATAACAGACTAGAGAAAAATAATGAGAGTTGACGTCCAACAACTTTTATTGGTTTATCTTTCAGCCCAAAGTACCCAGTAGAGTGTTTGAAATTCTCTCCTCTTTGTTCTCATTCAATGTCTGTCTCTTCTTATTTCTTGTTGACCTCTGTTCCCATCCCTTTGTCATACTGCTTGCCAGCCTGAAAAGAGTGCGTCTTTTGGTGGGGATCAATTTAGCACCGATGGTGCTTTTGTTGTGGACTGGTCCAGTCAGCCCACAAACAGTGGTGACCAAGTAAGTAGATTTTGGTTCTTTCTGTCACAGTCCAAAAGTTGCCCTGATCTCAGGCTTCTACCTGTATCACCATTACAGCTATGATCATCATCATCATACCTCCCTCCTTCTATAACTTACCATTGTCTGGCTTACCAGTCATTGCCTTCCAGCTGTTGGCACAAATGCATCTCAATATCACTGAATTGAAGGGAGCTTGAAATGTAAAAACTGTCTAATTGGCTGTTTGACAACTGGTGTTTGAGAGTCTGATGTTGAGGAGTGCTAATTAATAGCCAATAAGCATGGATTGGTCTCTCAGAGCTGGTGCAAAACATCACCTTTAGGGGGTGGGTTTAAGACCATAACAGCCTGAAACCATTTTTTACAGCACAATTTCTTTGAAACGTTGGTTAGAGTTTGGCGGATAAGCCTCCGATATGTCTCTATAGTGCCTCTGATGGCAATTCAATTCAGAGCCCTCTGCAAATTCATGATATTTAAGCAGCTCTCACATAAGTCTTCATTGACTTTGACAGAGACTTGATTCAAATGCAAAAATCAAGCTGAATTCTTGCCTTCCATGTTTGTGATGGGATTCTCCCAACATTTAGCAAGTTAAGGTGGGTGCAGCAGACAATTAGTTTTCCATGGACCGATTGTAGTCCAAGGTACCAAGTGATCCTGCCGAATGAAGAACATGCTGTGAGCGGAATAGGCCCGGTTAGGTGCTGAAGTTCATAGAATAAAACAAAAAAAATCTTATCTAGGGCAGAATAAGTAAAACATGGATCACAATCTAGGACTGGATTATATCTCCCATAACAGACTAGAGGAAAATAATGGGAGTTGACGTCCAACAACTATTATCTGTTTATCTTTCAGCCCAATTTACCCAATAGAGTGTCTGAAATTCTCTCATCTTTGTTCTCATTCAATGTCTGTCTCTTCTTATTTCTTGTTGACCACTTATCCCATCCCTTTGTCATACTACTTGCCAGCCCGAAAAGAGTGCGTCTTTTGGTGGTGACCAATTTAGCACCGATAGTGCTTTTGTTGTGGACTGGTCCAGTCAGCCCACAAACAGTGGTGATCAAGTAAGTAGATATTGGTTCTTTCTGTCTCAGTCCGAAAGTTGCCCTCATCTCAGGCTTTTACCTGTTTCACCATTACAGCTATGATCATCATCATCCCTCCCTCCTTCTATAACTTACCATTGTCTGGCTTACCAGTCATTGCCTTCCAGCTGTTGGCACAAATGCATCTCAATATCACTGAATTGAAGGGAGCTTGAAATGTAAAAACTGTCTAATTGGCTGTTTGACAACTGGTGTTTCAGAGTCTGATGTTGAGGAGTGCTACTTGATAGCCAATCAGCATGGATTGGTCTCTCAGAGCTGGTGCAAAACATCACTTTTAGGGGGTTGGTTTAAGACCATAACAGCCTGAAACCGCTTTTTACAACATAATTTCTTTGAAAAGTTGGTTCACAAACTAGACGTTGGTGGATAAGCTCCTGATATCTCTTATATATCTCTGCGGGGAAGAGGACAGTCTTATTTGAATCCACGTGATACCAAGAATGCTTATTGTATACAACAGTGAGCTCTGATTACCCAGGGGCTCCTCCTTATTATTTTATGCAATAAATACATCCTGCTGATCTAAAAATATATAAAATATCAAAATAAGATATGATACATTTTAAAGTTCTATCTGAAGCTGCACATATCGGGGAAGCTGAATATTCGGGACTATGATAGCTGCTATTCTATAGATTATTGACAGCCTATGGTTCTAGGATAAATCTGATTGTCACATAGGCCTCAATTGTAATAAGCTTTCCAAATAATTTAATCCGGTTAGTAAAACGTTTAAATGTATTTATTCACAGAAGTCACTATTAAAGTCTATGGGAAGTTTTGTAGGTAAATCATTTCGAACAGCATTGAATTATTTGGAAATCTTATTAAATAGGTCTTAGTGTCTAGAAGTATGGTTTCCTTTATTGTGAAGTTGGAAATGGTTTCAATTTTGGATTTGCCCTCTTTTGGATCAACATTAGCTAAAGGAATGTGAAGGACATGAATTTGGTGGCCCTCTCACATCCTAGATTACTATGTTGCTAGTTTAGGTTTTGTTTCAGATTCCTGTGACTTGGTGGAAGTAGATGGGGCTTGGATGCACCTATAGTGCTTCTGATGCCAATTCGATTCAGAGCCCTCTGCAAATTCATGATATTTAAGCAGCTCTCACACAAGTATTTATTGACTTTGACAGAGATTTGATTTAAATACTAAAATCAAGCTGAATTCTCGCCTTCCATGTTTGTGATGGGATTCTCCCAACATTTAGCCAATTGGCGTGGAGGTAGCAGGCAATTAGCTTTTCATGGACCAATTGTAGTCCAAGGTACCAAGTGATCCTGCCTTATTCAGGGCAGGTTAAATAAAACATGGATCACCATCTAGGGTTGGAATATAACTCTCATAACAGATTAAAGAAAAATAATGAGTGTTGACGTCCAACAACTTTTATCTGTTTATCTTTCAGCCCAATGTACCCTGTAGAATGTCTGAAATTCTCTCCTCTTTGTTCTCATTCAATGTCTGTCTCTTCTTATTTCTTGTTGACCACTTATCCCATCCCTTTGTCATACTACTGGCCAGCCTGAAAAGAGTGCGTCTTTTGGTGGGGATCAATTTAGCACCGATGGTGCTTTTGTTGTGGACTGGTCCAGTCAGCCCACAAACAGTGGTGACCAAGTAAGTAGATTTTGGTTCTTTCTGTCACAGTCCAAAAGTTGCCCTGATCTCAGGCTTCTACCTGTATCACCATTACAGCTATGATCATCATCATCCCTCCCTCCTTCTATAACTTAAATTGTCTGGCTTACCAATCATTACCCTCCAGCTGTTGGCAAAAATGCATCTCAATATCACTGAATTGAAGGGAGCTTGAAATTTAAAAACTGTCTAGTTGGCTGTTTGACAACTGGTGTTTCAGAGTCTGATGTTGAGGTGTGCTTCTTAATAGCCAATCAGCATGGATTGGTCTCTTAGAGCTGGTGCAAAACATCACCTTTAAGGGGTGGGTTTAAGACCATAACAGCCTGAAACCGCTTTTTACAGCACAATTTCTTTGAAACGTTGGTTAGAGTTTGGCGGATAAGCTTCCGATATGTCTCTCACATAACTCTGCGAGGAAGAGGATAGTCTTAATTGAACCCACGTGATACCAAGAATGCTTACTGTACACAAAAGGGAGCTCTGATTACCCAGGGGCTCCTCATTATTATTGTATGCAATAAATACATCCTGCTGAACTAAAAATATATAAAATATCAAAATAAGATATGATACATTTCAAAGTTCTATCTGAAGCTACAGATATTGGGGAAGCTGAATATTCGGGTCTAAGATAGCTGACATTATATCGATTATTGACAGCCTATGGTTCTAGGATAAATCTGATTGACACATAGGCCTCAATTGTAATAAGGTTTCCAAATAATTTAATCCGGTTAGTAAAACGTTTAAATGTATTTATCTACAGAAGTCACTATTAAAGTCTATGGGAAGTTTTGTAGGTAAATCATTTGGACATTTTTTCCAACATCATTGAATTATTTGGTGAGCTTATTAAATACCGGTAGGTCTTAGAGTCTAGAAGTGTGGTTTCCTTTTTTGTAAAGTTTGAAATGGTTTCAATTTAGGATTTGGCTTCTTTTAGATCAACATTAGCTAAAGGAATGTGGAGGACATGAACTTGGTGGTGCTCTCACATCCTAAATTACTATGTTGCTAGTTTAGGTTTTGTTTCAGATTCTTGTGACTTGGTAAAAGTCGGTGGGGCTTGTAAGCACCTATAGTGCCTCTGATGGCAATTCAATTCAGAGCCCTCTGCAAATTCATGATATTTAAGCAGCTCTCACATAAGTCTTCATTGACTTTGACAGAGACTTGATTCAAATACGAAAATCAAGCCGAATTCTTGACTTCCATGTTTGTGATGGGATTCTCCCAACATTTAGCAAGTTAAGGTGGGGGTAGCAGAAAATTAGTTTTTCATTGACCGATTGTAGTCCAAGGTACCAAGTGATCCTGCCGAATGAAGGGCATGCTGTGAGCAGAATAGGCCTGGTTAGGTGTTGAAGAAGTTCATAGAATAAAACAATAAATATCTTATCCTGGGCAGGATAAGTAAAATCTGGATCACCATCTAGGTTTGGAATATAACTCCCATAACAGACTAGAGAAAAATAATGAGAGTTGACATCCAACTACTTTTATTGGTTTATCTTTCAGCCCAATGTACCCTGTAGAATGTCTGAAATTCTCTCCTCTTTGTTCTCATTCAATGTCTGTCTCTTCTTATTTCTTGTTGACCACTTATCCCATCCCTTTGTCATACTACTGGCCAGCCTGAAAAGAGTGCGTCTTTTGGTGGGGATCAATTTAGCACCGATGGTGCTTTTGTTGTGGACTGGTCCAGTCAGCCCACAAACAGTGGTGACCAAGTAAGTCGATTTTGGTTCTTTCTGTCACAGTCCAAAAGTTGCCCTGATCTCAGGCTTCTACCTGTATCACCATTACAGCTATGATCATCATCATCCCTCCCTCCTTCTATAACTTAAATTGTCTGGCTTACCAATCATTACCCTCCAGCTGTTGGCAAAAATGCATCTCAATATCACTGAATTGAAGGGAGCTTGAAATGTAAAAACTGTCTAGTTGGCTGTTTGACAACTGGTGTTTCAGAGTCTGATGTTGAGGTGTGCTTCTTAATAGCCAATCAGCATGGATTGGTCTCTTAGAGCTGGTGCAAAACATCACCTTTAGGGGGTGGGTTTAAGACCATAACAGCCTGAAACCGCTTTTTACAGCACAATTTCTTTGAAACGTTGGTTAGAGTTTGGCGGATAAGCTTCCGATATGTCTCTCACATAACGCTACGGGGAAGAGGATAGTCTTAATTGAACCCACGTGATACCAAGAATGCTTACTGTACACAAAAGGGAGCTCTGATTACCCAGGGGCTCCTCATTATTATTGTATGCAATAAATACATCCTGCTGAACTAAAAATATATAAAATATCAAAATAAGATATGATACATTTCAAAGTTCTATCTGAAGTTACAGATATTGGGGAAGCTGAATATTCGGGTCTAAGATAGCTGACATTATATCGATTATTGACAATCTGTTGGTTCTAGGATAAATCTGATTGACACATAGGCCTCAATTGTAATAAGCTTTCCAAATAATTTAATCCGGTTAGTAAAACGTTTAAATGTATTTATTCACAGAAGTCACTATTAAAGTCTATGGGAAGTTTTGTAGGTAAATCATTTGGACATTTTTTCCAACATCATTGAATTATTTGGTGAGCTTATTAAATACCGGTAGGTCTTAGTGTCTAGAAGTGTGGTTTCCTTTTTTGTAAAGTTTGAAATGGTTTCAATTTAGGATTTGGCTTCTTTTAGATCAACATTAGCTAAAGGAATGTGGAGGACATGAACTTGGTGGTGCTCTCACATCCTAAATTACTATGTTGCTAGTTTAGGTTTTGTTTCAGATTCTTGTGACTTGGTAAAAGTCGGTGGGGCTTGTAAGCACCTATAGTGCCTCTGATGGCAATTCAATTCAGAGCCCTCTGCAAATTCATGATATTTAAGCAGCTCTCACATAAGTCTTCATTGACTTTGACAGAGACTTGATTCAAATACGAAAATCAAGCCGAATTCTTGACTTCCATGTTTGTGATGGGATTCTCCCAACATTTAGCAAGTTAAGGTGGGGGTAGCAGAAAATTAGTTTTTCATTGACCGATTGTAGTCCAAGGTACCAAGTGATCCTGCCGAATGAAGGGCATGCTGTGAGCAGAATAGGCCTGGTTAGGTGCTGAAGAAGTTCATAGAATAAAACAATAAATATCTTATCCTGGGCAGGATAAGTAAAATCTGGATCACCATCTAGGTTTGGAATATAACTCCCATAACAGACTAGAGAAAAATAATGAGAGTTGACATCCAACTACTTTTATTGGTTTATCTTTCAGCCCAATGTACCCAGTAGAGCAGGCATAGGTAACCTTCGGCACACCAGATGTTTTGGACTTCACCTCCCATGATGCTTTGCAAGCATTATGGGTGTAAGAGCATTATGGGGGATGTAGTCCAAAACATCGGGAGTGCCGAAGGTTGCCTATCACTGCAGTAGAGTGTCTGAAATTCTCTCCTCTTTGTTCTCATTCAATGTCTGTCTCTTCTTATTTCTTGTTGACCACTTATCCCATCCCTTTGTCATACTACTGGCCAGCCTGAAAAGAGTGCGTCTTTTGGTGGGGATCAATTTAGCACCGATGGTGCTTTTGTTGTGGACTGGTCCAGTCAGCCCACAGACAGTGGTGACCAAGTAAGTAGATTTTGGTTCTTTCTGTCACAGTCCAAAAGTTGCCCTGATCTCAGGCTTCTACCTGTATCACCATTACAGCTATGATCATCATCATCTCTCCCGCCTTCTATAACTTAAATTGTCTGGCTTACCAGTCATTACCCTCCAGCTGTTGGCAAAAATGCATCTCAATATCACTGAATTGAAGGGAGCTTGAAATGTAAAAACTGTCTAGTTGGCTGTTTGACAACTGGTGTTTCAGAGTCTGATGTTGAGGTGTGCTTCTTAATAGCCAATCAGCATGGATTGGTCTCTCAGAGCTGGTGCAAAACATCACCTTTAGGGGGTGGGTTTAAGACCATAACAGCCTGAAACTGCTTTTTACAGCACAATTTCTTTGAAACGTTGGTTAGAGTTTGGCGGATAAGCTTCCGATATGTCTCTCACATAACGCTACGGGGAAGAGGATAGTCTTAATTGAACCCACGTGATACCAAGAATGCTTACTGTACACAAAAGGGAGCTCTGATTACCCAGGGGCTCCTCATTATTATTGTATGCAATAAATACATCCTGCTGAACTAAAAATATATAAAATATCAAAATAAGATATGATACATTTCAAAGTTCTATCTGAAGTTACAGATATTGGGGAAGCTGAATATTCGGGTCTAAGATAGCTGACATTATATCGATTATTGACAATCTGTTGGTTCTAGGATAAATCTGATTGACACATAGGCCTCAATTGTAATAAGCTTTCCAAATAATTTAATCCGGTTAGTAAAACGTTTAAATGTATTTATTCACAGAAGTCACTATTAAAGTCTATGGGAAGTTTTGTAGGTAAATCATTTGGACATTTTTTCCAACATCATTGAATTATTTGGTGAGCTTATTAAATACCGGTAGGTCTTAGTGTCTAGAAGTGTGGTTTCCTTTTTTGTAAAGTTTGAAATGGTTTCAATTTAGGATTTGGCTTCTTTTAGATCAACATTAGCTAAAGGAATGTGGAGGACATGAACTTGGTGGTGCTCTCACATCCTAAATTACTATGTTGCTAGTTTAGGTTTTGTTTCAGATTCTTGTGACTTGGTAAAAGCCGGTGGGGCTTGTAAGCACCTATAGTGCCTCTGATGGCAATTCAATTCAGAGCCCTCTGCAAATTCATGATATTTAAGCAGCTCTCATATAAGTCTTCATTGACTTTGACAGAGACTTGATTCAAATACGAAAATCAAGCCGAATTCTTGACTTCCATGTTTGTGATGGGATTCTCCCAACATTTAGCAAGTTAAGGTGGGGGTAGCAGAAAATTAGTTTTTCATTGACCGATTGTAATCCAAGGTACCAAGTGATCCTGCCGAATGAAGGGCATGCTGTGAGCAGAATAGGCCTGGTTAGGTGTTGAAGAAGTTCATAGAATAAAACAATAAATATCTTATCCTGGGCAGGATAAGTAAAATCTGGATCACCATCTAGGTTTGGAATATAACTCCCATAACAGACTAGAGAAAAATAATGAGAGTTGACATCCAACTACTTTTATTGGTTTATCTTTCAGCCCAATGTACCCAGTAGAGCAGGCATAGGTAACCTTCGGCACCCCAGATGTTTTGGACTTCACCTCCCATGATGCTTTGCCAGCATTATGGGTGTAAGAGCATTATGGGGGATGTAGTCCAAAACATCGGGAGTGCCGAAGGTTGCCTATCACTGCAGTAGAGTGTCTGAAATTCTCTCATCTTTGTTCTCATTCAATGTCTGTCTCTTCTTATTTCTTGTTGACCACTTATCCCATCCCTTTGTCATACTGCTTGCCAGCCTGAAAAGAGTGCGTCTTTTGGTGGGGATCAATTTAGCACCGATGGTGCTTTTGTTGTGGACTGGTCCAGTCAGCCCACAGACAGTGGTGACCAAGTAAGTAGATTTTGGTTCTTTCTGTCTCAGTCCGAAAGTTGCCCTCATCTCAGGATTTTACCTGTATCACCATTACAGCTATGATCATCATCATCACCATCATCATCCCTCCCTCCTTCTATAACTTACCATTGCCTGGCTTACCAGTCATTGCCTTCCAGCTGTTGGCAAAAATGCATCTCAATATCACTGAATTGAAGGGAGCTTGAAATGTAAAACCTGTCTAATTAGCTGCTTGACAACTGGTGTTTTAGAGTCTGATGTTGAGGAGTGCTTCTTAATAGCCAATCAAAATGGATTGGTCTCTCAGAACTGGGGCTACACATCACTTTTAGGGGGTTGGTTTAACCCATTAAGGACCAAACTTCTGGAATAAAAGGGAATCATGACATGTCACACATGTCATGTGTCCTTAAGGGGTTAAGACCATAACAGCCTGAAATAACTCTTTACAACACAGTTGGTTAGACTTTTCTAATGTAATACTGCATTTCTGAAAATCTTTGAAATGTTAAAAATCTCCTGAAGATGAGCAAATTCTCATTGGTGTTGAGATTTCAAATATTTGCTGTGTTTTTTTAAACTACTAAAATACAATAAATACCAAGCAGATAAAAAGGAAACTTTACTGTTTTACAATCTAAAACCTTCGTAATTCTTTGCAAACACTGTAAAATACAATGTTTACATTTATCATGGGTTTTGCTGTAAATTCTTTTTGAATTTACCATTAATTTGTGGAATATTATATAATGTTTGGAGTGTTTATTGGCAGTTTTGTGTTGATATTCTTTTCAGCATTGCCTGTTATAATATAATTAAAGATTAAAGATTATTCAACGATCTTGTATTATACATCTGTAGCTGGTCCACCTTTCTGAAATGATTTGTCTGTTTTGGAAGAAACTCGCTAAAGGAATTTGTCTCTCTTTTCGTCTCTCTGTTTATCTCTTCATTTGTCTTTCGAGACAAATCTTTTTTTAATGCACATTTTTTTGTAAATCCTAAAATGCTTCTGCTCTGGACAGAAATCTTACTAACCTGGGAGGTGGCAGGACTAATTGATTCATACATATTGTAATTACATTAGCTGCAGTTTGCTTGCACTTTGCCAATAGAAAACATACCCTAAGTTTGTCCTGAGATAAATCATACTGTTAATTTGACGGATGCCATAATGTTCATCGTACGTTGCTGTCCATTTTCTGATCTTACGGGATTCATCGCTGGACTTGGTGGCACACAGACCCATGCTGATTAAGCTAATTGTGTTTTGTGCTGTTTGCAGCCGGCAGAACCAATACCTGCAGCCAGAGCAGAACAACCGAAGAAAGATACGGAAAGCAAACCGGAACCAGCTGCACCTGAAAAAGACACTACTACGGTAAGACAAGGTTTATTAACCTTCTATGGGGTTTTTAGATGGATTCCACCCCCCCTGTACAATAGTCTGTATTATTTATTTTTAGGAAAAATAGCAGTTTTGGTATAGAAATGGCTGAATTGGAGAATTTTTATAAACTTTGATCATTTAGTTTACATTTTGCAATCAAAGTTCAGAATGATTTTAGTTTCTTTTTAGCTATTTCCACGCTAGGCTGCATGAAAAAATGGGAACTGCTTATAGGGAACGATTCTTCATCACATCTTAATGACCTGTTTCAATTCTCGGCTTAATAGTCGTTCTGAGACAGGAATAGATTAAATGATTGAATCCATTTGATGGAGAGCATCAGATGGTACCGGATGCTGAGTGCTTCTCTGGATTCAGTTCTTTTAAATTGTTGTTCCTATAAAGCAGATTATCATTAATCTGTGTTGCAGCTGAAGGTCGAGCTTTGGGTGCTCAGAAAGACCTTATTTTGTCTGTGCCAACAATTGTCCAAAGTGTTAATTTTTTGGCAATGGCTGAAATGCTTATGGTGGTTGATTCTCGTACTCCAGAACCTGGTTAGACGAGTTCATTTTCAATAAATTCAATTTCTTACGCTTTACTGATACATGTATTGGAATTCAATTTAGCTTTGACATCCGCATGGCTGTTGTCCTATCATTTACCCTCTGCAGCAATCTCAGAGTTCACTCCCTGCTGTGGTTGTTGAAACATTCACTGCGACCGTCAATGGCACCGTGGAGAGCAGTCCCCCAAAAAAAGATATGCCCCCTGGATTCTTGTACAAAGTAAGTTTTATAGAAAATGGTAATATTTGAAGAATTAGGGGGAAAAATGTCCATTGTAATATCCTCTCTTTTGCAAAACCAATTATGTAAAGTAAAAAAAATATATATTTCTTTATATTGTGCCAAAATATTCTGCAACACTACAATAAGTAAAGAACACAAACATTAATTCTAAGAAATTGTGTTTGACACACGGGAACAGTAGGTGAAGATGGCAGAAGGTTATTGTCTTAAATTGTCAATTTAAGCAGTAAAAACAGCTGCCTTGTAATGTACAATCTTGCTTTCATTTTTATATAAAAATGTGAAGCAGAAGCGTTGCGTCCCCCCAGTGTTTCCTCAATGTAAGCCGTCAGATATCGATCAATGTCGGCTTCTGCTGTTTTTATCCTCCCATGTGACAGAGCTCCAGATCATGCTCGTGTGATTGCTGACATCACTCGTGTCACTCACACTCTCCTGTGCATGGTGAATTATCGTTATTAAATGGGAAAAAAATACAAACACAGGCGCAGCAGTCATCAATCTATGTCAATTAATAGCTTACAAGGCACATCAATTTAAACCCTTTGTTCCAGAGCAGGTAATACTGTTTACATCAAGTTAATTCAACAAACATATAAAACCCAGTATATAATCTCCGTGGATCTGAATAAAAATAGCAAATCCATTTCTGTTAATATTGTGCTGTTTGTGTACCCTGATGGTGCAAACAAGAAGTAAAATGATGGGTAATTTCTTAATTAATTTTCTTTATTTTAACAATATACCTACAGCTTCCAGGGAGAAGTAATGCACCTTTCTCTGGACCGCTTTTCATGAAAAAAAGGGATTAAGGCATATGATTTCTGTGTACACTTAATGGCTGCTATTTTTACTGCAGATCTGACCTTTTTGTACTTTCAGGTGAAGGCGCAACATGATTACGGTGCAACCGATAGCGATGAGTTAAACTTGAAATCTGGTGACGTGGTTCTTGTAACGGAGTTTGATAACCCTGAGGAACAGGTGAGGGGAATGGCTGTGGCTGCACGCCACGGTTGTACAGCCGCTGCCTGGTTTGGGAATTGATTAAACAGTGCAAGGGCTGCATGTTTTACTGCAGTGAGAATGTCTTTAACACCCCCCAGCCCCACCGCAACCTAAATTAAAGGGACAAGGCCTCTTACCTTTAAACAGAGTGTACTCCCAGTCACTGTATTTGAATTCTATATTGTCAATGTTCGTTAAGGGTTAGGGTTAGGGAGAAGCCCATTGTAAAGTTGGTTTATGATACGTTGTAGCATTTATTAATGTTTAGAGCCACAGCCCATAATATAAGATACTGGGTGTTTATTCCCCCTACTGAATAAGGGTCTGTGCACATCCCAGGCTGTTGCTATTGATCCAAACTCAGCTCACATTGGAGGTAGAATTACCCCATTAATCTAGAATATCCGTTAAACGAGAGGTTTATTACTGATCCAGCTTTGCAAAGTAGGATATAATTATAGCAAACATTCCAATTTTCACAAATTGTTCCCGTTAATGCCTGCAAGACACACTTCTTAAATTTGTATAGGTGTGCAATGGGATCTCTCTTGTTTGCAAGTGTGTTATTGTGAACACAAACATGCAGTGCTGGAAAAGGATGATGTATTTAAAGTCACTATAAAGCAAATCTTAACAGCTGCTATAGCCAGGATTTCAATTTTACATAAAGCAAAGCAGATCTTCCCATAGATGTAACAATGAATATAATTACACACTCTCAAAGGAAATACTAAAAAGGAATTTATTATATTTATTAAGATCTTTCAAAAGTTTTATATTTTCTTGTAACGTTCCTTGTGATATAGTGTATCCATAACTCTGGTGATTGTAAGCTGTGATCTATAAAGAGTAATAGAGTAGTAGATGTTATGCAGTTAAATAGACTGTATTCTAGAATTCAGCCACTAGAGGTCAGGACATGATAGCTGGTAGCCCAATGTACCAGTGACTTAGATATCCCCCCCCCCCCCCCCCCCCGAAAAAAAATATAGGTCCTTTATTAAAACTATCAAGAAGTAATCACTGTCCACCAGCAAGCTGGACTAACTTATTATCATTATTTTTGCTCTGTTCAGTAATGTATCGCTCCAGTAACCTGACCAACAGGTTTCACTGACTTTGAGTTCATTAGGGGATACTTATCGCCCCTGATGAACCACATGTAGGCTAAGCATTGGTCGAGTGAATAAAGTCTATGAAGCCTACTCCAGACAGAGTGTATTTACTGAATTAGTAAGGGGCTTGACAAAGACCTTCCAGAGGGTCGAAACATTGCTCTGTCAACGTGTCGGTGGAATAAATATTGAGAGAACCCACGCAGCGACGGATTAAGGGTCTGATACTGAAAATTACGATGAACCCAATTACAGAATCTTATCAACAGAAAACCATTAAATATTCATACCTCCCAAGTGACTTTATCTGGTGGAAGTGGTGTCATAGGGAATTCAAGTGTGCAGCTATAAGAAGAGACATTCCCTATGCTAATCTCTAGCTCTCATCTCTCAACCTTATCCAAACCCCCAACACTGGCGTCCTGTGAAGAAGGGTGCTGGTGGGTGTGATAAAGGAAGTAGGGCAGTGATGTGAACCACGTCACTGGCACCGCCCAGGAGAGCAGCTCTACCTGAAGAATTGGAAAGTCAATCTGGCATGAATGCTCGCCAGGCTACCTGCCAATCATGCAGTCCCACCAACTAAGCGTTGACTATGCAAGCAGGGATGTTTGAACGTCCTGAGCTTGCCAGGAACACATCTAATGATGTACTTGCTCTACGCTCTCTGGAATAATGATGTAGTTCCCGGTGTTTCCCAGCACTCACTTGTCCACTCCGTTTTTATTGATATCCGTTCAGGAAACAATTTTCCCACGCAGGGGATGCAGTGCTGCAATGAGATATGGTTACAGCTGCCGGTGAGGTTTAAACATAATGATAATGAGCATATGCGCTAATGAGTAGCATGGTTGCCATTGTTAGCGGTATGCTCATTGGATATGTGATGGGGTTTAAGCGATGGGATCGTGTAACTTGGCGTGGGGTTGGTTAGTTGTCTGCGGCTCATCAACTGTCCCCAAGGATTGTGTAGGGTGGAAGGTGTGGGTCCACATTGGTGGAGTATGATGGAGGGCTCCCGTCGGGGGTTGTCTTGTGTTGGTCTGGGTCAGAGGAGCAAGAGCATTTGAACAGTGCACAAAATCAGCTTTGTATTTGATATTTCATATTTTATAGTCAGTCCTCACAAGCTATGTTCCCCTGAATCATTTCTAAGTTTTAATAATGAATTCCTTCAGCACAAAGCAAGAGTATGTGAAGAGTAGTAAATGTTTTTTTTTTAAATCCGTTGGCCTGTTCAAGGAGCATTGGTCTGGAGCATCAGCTCCGTTAACCCCTATGTTAATCCAGCCCTGAACCCATGGACGTCACACCCTTTCTGCAGTCTGCATATTCCCTTAATAGGTTTATTTACAGATACTGTCTGGGGTACACAATATTAAAGGAACACTATAGTCCCCTTAATTACTTTAGCTAAATAAAGCAGTTTTAGTGTATAGATCATTCCCCTGCAATTTCACTGCTCAATTCACTGTCATTTAGGAGTTAAATCACTTTGTTTCTGTTTATGCAGCCCTAGCCACACCTCCCCTGGCTATGATTGACAGAGCCTGCATGAAAAAAAAAACTGGTTTCACTTTCAAACAGATGTAATTTGCCTTAAATAATTGTATCTCAATCTCTAAATTGAAATTTAATCACATACAGGAGGCTCTTGTAGGGTCTAGCAAGCTATTAACATAGCAGGGGATAAGACAATCTTAATTAAACAGAACTTGCAATAAAGAAAGCCTAAATAGGGCTCTCTATACAGGAAGTGTTTATGGAAGGCTGTGCAAGTCACATGCAGGGAGGTGTGACTAGGGTTCATAAACAAAGGGATTTAACTCCTAAATGGCAGAGGATTGAGCAGTGAGGCTGCAGGGGCATGTTCTATACACCCAAACTGCTTCATTAAGCTAAAGTTGTTCAGGTGACTATAGTGTCCCTTTAAAATCTCCTCTTTAGTAGTAGTGTAGTAATATTACTGTCCCTTTAATACTGCTTGATGTTACAATATAAGATTCCTTGGTGTGCTAATATATCTGAGTGAACATTGAATGTGGCACCTAATTTAATAACACTCTTTGCTTTTTGTATATTAACTGTGAAATGTGTTTTATCATAAATCTTCTCTTATCCCCTGTGGGGTCGGGGGTTTGAATGAAAACTAATGATATAATTGTCACAGCTCAGAGAATCTGGTCTGAAAGTAGAACTATCCAAACTCCTCCCAATTTGAATACTAACTACCGTATATAATATTAATGTGACTGTCACTCAGACAACACAAAGAGACCGCCGTCCCCCCATTTCACAAAATATCCTACCTATCTACCTTGTAAATAATTCTTAGAAAAAGGTTTTAATATTGAACTACCCAGTGGTCTATATTGGAGACAGCGGCACTGAATATTTATAATCTTTTTTTTAATATTATGAATAATGGTGTGTAAAGTGCATATTTTATTATACATTTTTAATCCAATCAGAAGGAATAATGCATTGTGTAGACATCTAATATCGCAACGAGGCTGCTGAACTTAATCAAATATTTTCTTTTAGAAAAATTTGGAAGGAGTTTTTAACAGTAAGCAGGTAAAAACAAGTAAAAAAAAAAATTGAAAACGTAATAAAATAAACATTTCCTTAAATGTGCATGCAATTTATTATTTATTTTATTTTAATATGGAGTTGATTTATCGGGTTCTTTAATTGTATATCCAGTGCTGATGCATGAAGCGGTGTATCTAAAATTTATTACGATCTCTCACTAATGACTGTCTAAATAATTAAAAATCTACAAATTAAAAAATATATCAAAAGAATGAGCATATCCTCATGTTTGAAATCGGATCTCAAGTAATTCAAAGTTCCAGTTTAAAATACTGATCAAAACAGGTGCGTGCAGCTGTGGACACGAACAGATATGGTTATGGAACTGCCTCTAGAAGAATCAGACAATTTAATCTAAGCCACTCTACACGTCTAACATTCTAAACCATAACTAACTGCACTGTAGTGATTTCATCTTTATAGTGATATTGTTTCGGTCAAGAACCTCGATAAATAAACCGTTGACTTCATTGTTGCAGTGCTATGTTTTGATAGGTGACAGACTGGGTCTGTCTACCTTTGGTCTGAGGTTTTACTATGTGTGTGTGTGTTTGTAAGAAAGTTTGATTTCATGTAATCAATAAATTAATGACACATTTATAGCAACAAAAAAAACAGAACAAACAGAAACAAAACAAAACCCCAAAAACAAGCAGAAAAAAATTGCTCTAGCAAAAATATCTCCACTAATTCAGACAATACACAGATACAATATTTTAAGACACGGATCTGAAGATTAAAATTTTTAATCATTTACACATTAAGAAGGAAAATCAAAACTTTATGAAAACATGGGCACACAACAGTCCAGTATACCTTTTAATATGAACGCCTTTAAACATGTCGTTTTTCTAGATTCGTACAAGGTGGTTGTGGGTGATAGACACTACCTCGACATACAGCGCTATGGAATTTGTTGGCGCTCTTTAAATAATAATCATGAATTGTAGCGCATGCTTCACACCCAATATACTGTATTGTTGTAATCTAAAGGTAGCCAGTTGAGAAATGATGTACAGATACAAATCATTCAGTGTTGTGGTGTCCTGTAAGAGTGTTTGTGTTAATATGTTGAGGTAAATTCTTACTGTACTTTTTTTTAATATATCTGTCTCCATGACAACACAAATCCATCACCACCCAAAGCTGACGCAATGTAAGTTTCCTTTCCCAAAACGATTAGAAATGCAAATTTGGGTTGTAGAATGAGAAATCCTTACAGATTCAAGACTTACGATCGAGATTTCAATGCACAGATACAAAATCCTGGGACCTTTGTGAGACTTAGACTGATGGGGTTTTTCACTAAAGTAAGAATTCAAAATAAACTTCAGAGCAGAATAGCCCAAATTGGAAAAATACATTTACAGTTTTGCAACTTTGGCCTAAAAAGTGAAATTCTCTTTGGATTCTCAATTCAATGAATAACCCGGTAAATGTCAGAATTCTGAGTCTAAGTTACATTGGATCTGCTCCCATTTCAGTAAACGTACCCCAAATCTCCTTAGAAAACTTTACTATCTGTGTCTTTCTCTTCCAGGACGAGGGTTGGTTAATGGGAATTAAAGAAAGCGACTGGCTGCAGAATAAGGAATTTGAGAAGCATAGAGGAGTCTTCCCTGAAAACTTTACTGAGAAATATCTGTGAAGAGAGGCAGCCTGCGTTCCTGCCCTGGGATATACCGCAAATTTTCTGTGAAAATGATAAATAATGTCTACCCAACACACACAAAAAGAAAAGAAATCATATAAGGACATTAACCGTGAAAGTGTCAATATAAAGGTTCAGCTCTGTTACAGAAAGCGAGGTTTAGTGTTGTAATAGATTTTACAATTCCAGGGGTTTGGTACATTGTAACTTCCGATAACGGCTCCTCGATTTGAGACACAGCTGGCTTTACCTTACGTCTGTTACATGAATGTTTTAATGTCAGGGGTGTCACGTTAGTTTATCCTGTAAAAAAAAAAAAAAAAAATGCCAACTATCACGGCTTTCCAGTAGAAGTAACGGGATTGTGCGTTTGGAAAGGTATATAGATAATAAGGTAAGATAAATGGCTCAGGAGAAAAGTGTAGAACACATTGCACGGATCGTAGCTGTCATAAATTATTAAGTGATATAGCATTTTGAGTTATTTAATCCTTTGTGTGTCAGAGGGCACAGCAACACATCGCTGTGCAATGCTTTGCTCAACCCTTTGGCACCAGGTGTGTGCTGAATCGGTGTTAATTCCAGGGCTGTGACTTTTTAATGGGAAAGGGCAGTGTTATAGCTATGGGAAAGATGGGACTGACGCAGAGAGAGACTTAATGCTGCAGCTCAGTAGGTAAAGAAACTAGGCATGGCTTTTTTATGGGCACCATTTTGATGACATCATGCTATTACATTGGGAAGTCATCAAGCTGTGGTTGCTCTTTGGCCTCAGGATAAAAATAAAAATAAACAATGTTTTTTGCTAGTAAACATTCTTAAATGAAGACTCTGGGTACAATAACAACTTCATCTTAGTGAAGTTGTTTTGATGTGAGGTGGTCCCCTGGCACTGGCTTACCTCAAGGGGTTAAACTGTTAACAAACGTCTTAACCCCAAAGTGCTAAATCCGATAGGTTTCTCAAGCTGTTTTGTGAATAGGGCGCTACTGATCACATCAGCTGACAGCGGCGCTCCTGTCCAAAGCTGACTCAAGCCTCAGGCTGTGGTGGACGGATATGACCAAGCGATTGGGTGACAGATTCTGCACCCAACGGTTTAACCTCATAAGGTAAGCTGGCACCTGGTCACCCCCTTGCACTAGAACAACTTAATTCTGATAAAGTTATGGTGACTTGAGTGTCACTTTAAGGATTATTGTTGTAGTTGTACACCGTCATGTACACCAGTATACCTTCAGCTTCTGTTACCTTTACATAGCAAAACCGTGTCCCTCTTGCACGTGTCATGTTAATTAAAACAGCATGCACAGAATTCACCGTTTCTAATGTATTCTCCTCCAGCGCTTATATATTCTTGCCGTGTAAGACCAACGCCTTGGTCCTGGAATTCTCACTATTTGATTTTTTTCCTAGCCTTACAAACAGTAACTAGTGCTATAGATCCGTCCAGCTTTGGTTTCCAATAATGGCTCTGGCTGCTGAAGTGTCCTCTTCCACCTCTATATTATAAATATGCCTTCCAGTCCCGTTCTGTTGGAGCGTTCCAGCAGCTGATCCTCCATCACTTTGGACAGTTTTTTTGTGTTTTTTTTGTTTTTTTTTGTTTTGTTATTACTGTTTGGGTTTATTTTGGAGTCTGTTATGCCCTCTTGTGGTCAAAATGATAATGACAGAGAACGTGCTATATTATAAAATCATTAAAATAACCGGACTCTAATAAGTTACTATGGTTTGCTTTTCTATGCATGTTTGTGTTTGTAATGTTTGTAATTTCTTTCGTTTTTTTTTTTGTTTTCCAGTTTCTTATTTCAAAACATTATTGTCCCCAAAAGATTATACAGCATATCCTGTGCCTATATATTTATCTATATTTATCTATATTTGTCTTTATGTTCACATTTAAAGGTACACAAAGTCCACATGTGCTGTACAATATTGTATTTCCATGGTGTTTGTAGCTTTACGGGTCCCCCACAATATGATTTTTTTCCTAGTAAAAAGCTAAATTGAGATTGAGCCCCTGACAGGATCATTTCAATATTCTCTCAGTCTGGGTAAAAAATAAATTGAAGGGATTTTTTTAACTGGTGAAGTCTGGTTGTTGGACATTCTAGATGAGAAGTCATGGATTAATTATGGGTGGAAGCTGGACAATTAATCTTTTGATACCCATTTTGTTGGAAGAGCATTCACAAGGCTCAGATCTTATGATTACCCCGTTTATTACGTGAGAAGATACATGAGGCGCACAACTGCCTGGAATTGACCAGATTAAACTATAAGAATAAAAAGGCAGATTAGCATCAGAGAGAGAATGAAGAATGGGATACCTTGTTTATGTCCCGTCCATGATAGTTCTATTGAACTTCTAGGGAAGTTCGTCAGCACTAAATCATTGAAATTTTAAGATGGATACAGAATACTACGATATACATTTCTATGCTTTTTTGTTTTCTGATTTTTGATCTGTAAAAGGCATAATGCACATTTAATATAAAACTTTATATACTCTCCCTTTTTATCCTAAACAAGACGGTTACTATTACTGTGACATCAACACCTGGGGATCCTTCTAGTGGGGGTGACATCACGCAGTCACTAAATGTATTGCACCCCTGGCTGAATTAGTCTATTTACTGTAAGACTATCCAAACATAGCACAATAAGGGAGATGTACCGAGCGTCAACAGGACATGTTAGGAACTTGTTTAAAGGGGATCGATTTCTATTTAAGGAGAGCCATGGGATATTGATCTAAATTCCTTTCCACCCCTTTCCTTACTGGCCAGGATACCCAGAATGTTCTCCTGGTAATCTGTATTTTAGGAGGTCTTAGGGGCATCTGCAATATTTGTGTTTTGTTGTTATTGATGCAAATATGAGTCAAATCAGAGACACATTAGAAATGTCTCTCCAATGAAAGAGTCTCTGCTGTTCTATGAATTCTCTTCAATCGCTTTATGCTGAGACTCTGTAGGATAATGTTAGATTTCTCACTGGAGCTAAATCTCTTTAAATTGTCATAGCGTGATAACTCTCCCAGCAGCAGGAATGAAATGTATTTGTGCAGAGCAGAAAAAAAAATAATCCCTCTTTTTTATTTTCCCTGTGAAAGTGAAATTTCTTTTAAAACCTTTTCAGTACCCCTCTCCCCCTCATGCTCAGCAACTCATATCTTTGACCATTCTTCCAATGCTGTTATGGTAATACCACTGTTGTTTAATTGTATCATCCTTTAAAATCTTCCTTGGCTAATTGAGGAAGATGCATTTAGTTTGGGATGATTGTAAACCTATATTAACTGTTCATGTTTTATAAGAGGTGTGTGTGTACGTGAGCGTGTGTGTTTGTGTGATCTCCTTGATATAGCTACCAGAGCTGTGATTTTATACTGTAATAAGTGTTCTTCGAGTACTTGGCGGAGAGTAGTCTGCAGAATGGCCAGGAATAAAGGCATCTTATATTTGGTAAATTGTAATTATATATTTGCCTGACTTGCCAGCATGTACGAACAATTTTCGCTAAATAAAACTCCTAATTTTGCAAACACGATTTTCTAATAAACACTATGAATTTGGGGAAAAAGGTCATTCAAAAGGGTAATTCAAATAGTTTTTGCAAATGGAGTTAAGCTTGAAGTACGTGTAACGGGAACGTTTACAGAGAGAGACACTTCCTAAAATAACTGGTTCTGTCTTTTTAAATTTGTTATTTTTTTTTATTGATTAATTACTTCCGTAATGCTATCTATAGCCGCTACCTCTAATGTTCTGTCACAATTTACAAAGAAATGATACATTCAGGAGTATCGCTGATAAAGCAATGTTTATGAAAGAGATGGAATAGGTATGAAAATTCAGTTAAACCACATTGTTCATTAGCATTATTATTATTATTATTATTTATATTTTGGTAAAGACTGTGGCATTAACTATTTGGGTATCACACGGATGAACGAAGCAAGGTTTGGCTGACAATCTGATCTGCAGACACAGTTTATCATGGATACGTTGTTAAATCTGTTTAATCTCTGGCAATAAAGACCCCAGAGTGTTTAATAAAGAGATACCACTGGTAGCTGGTGTTTTTTTCTCCTTTTTATTCAATGGTTTCTGAATGTTAAAATGTATATTCTTTAATTTGTTTGTTGCATCATTTCCCTTGACAGTGGGTTAGGTGATCTGTGCAGCTCTGTCTCACTGAACAGATCAGGATTTTAATTTTGAAAACCACAGATCAGAGACCGTATAGAATATATTTGACATACAGTTTGTACGGTATTAGATCGAAAAATGGACTCCCATAAATCAGAGTAATCCATTGCTCCAATAGTAATTTTTTTATTAGCAGAGCACAAGGAAACTGTCTGTATCTTATGCAATCCTTGCCAGGATGTTAACTAGAGTTGGAGATTAATTTTGTTTGAACTGCAATTCGTTTGAACTTGGGCCGATCATCTGAATTCCCGAACCCGGAGCGGACATGCAGCCTGATCATGAACCTAACAAAACCTGCAATAAACGAGCATGTTTATTTTGATTTGTGATTCAGAATTCTGACCAAAACAACAAAAAAAAGAGATGATCGATGGTTAATGGACAGTCACTAAATGTTATAAATGTAAATTTTAATTCACAGATCAAGTAAGAAGTGACTAATAGCGGAAAAAACATGAACAGTAAAATCCATACATAATATATATTTTTATATTTAGTGCTCCTCCTCATTTTCCCTCTTTTGGCTACCTCTTCTCACTTTCTCTGTCAATCAAATAGGTTATATTATGGATATCGTTTGTAGTATACGGAGTGGTCCATATTTGCACCTTTTTTTTTGTTTGTTTGTCTGATTAATTTTCTGAATTCATTTTTTGTTAATGAAATTCCAAGTCAAACTATCATATGGGCGTAATTGAGCCGTCTTGTAAAGTATTTTATATTCGTACGAAGTGGTTCGGTCAAAACAAGCTTTTTGTCTGTGGTCAAGTCTAATGTTAACTGACTTTAACAAGACACCTACTAGCCAGGTTGTTTGTGGTCCAACCGTGGCATTTCCTATATTATGTGGCATTAAATTTAATTTGAAGACCGGCCTCGGACATGGAATACCTGATTACTGCAAATCTGCTCGGATCATTGGCACTATCCATTCCAGGTTTGGGTAAAACTGGCACATAGTTTGGGAAAAGTGACCCTAGTGACCTACAGGGCCTGACTTGGGCAATTCAGACCAAATCTATAAATATTCTGCTTATTTCAGCTCCTCCTTTTTACATCCATAACCTGTAAGTGCAATTTATAATACAGTTCTAAAAACAAGTAATTTGAGAGTTTATGGGCAAAAACAGTCACAGTTTTAAACAGAACAATTAAGTTAAGTTACGGTTAATGCAGCACCTTTCTTTTCTTATTTTATTTTTTTCCCCACTTTTTTCCATTTACTCTTTTTTAAAGGAACAATTGTTCTTGCTCCATTAAACCATCAGTTGTGTTCTGTGCACGAGCCGGCAGTGCGTCTTTTATGTACCAATTATAGAGCTGTATTATCCCAAGAGGCTGCATTCATTCTGTTATAGGCTGAGACATCTTGATTCATATAAAACCACAAATGAAGCCAAGGCAAGGTAACGGAGGCTGCCCACAGATTCTTTAATATTGTACAAATCACTTTGCTCGTGGTTTTCATGCCTGAATCTGTTTCTGATAGTTCTGCATTCTCAGCATTCCATAGAACCAGGCATTAAGCTGTCTATTAACACAAACCATGTTTTGTTTCACCTTCATTAACCCTCTAAAAATACCTCCCTTCATGGCTTTCTTTCGTTAAATGTGGGTCATACAGTTTTCGGTTCCAGTGTGACCATTCTGTCACAGCTCCGTTCCCCAAATTCTTTCTGTGTATGGAGTTTATGGGATATGCACAGCACATCAGTAATAAGCTCCTGGGGGGTAGGGGTGGCTGAAACACTTCCTGGTTTTGTAACAGTTTACTGCAGAAGTTGCAAATCCTGGGGACAAACACAAAGATTGGATGCTATGTTTTATTATTTGATTGCATTTTTTTTCTGTGTTTTATCGCAGTTTTAAAAAGGCAGTTGTAGATCAGCTCCAGCCTGCAGCCCCTTTAATTCTACACAGAGGTATCTGACAGTAACTAAATGCACTCATATTACATACTGTTTGCATGATCTCCTGTGGTATAATTTCCCTGCTTTCAAAAGAACATGACGAATGTATAATTAAATATTCGTTAGCAAATATTAAATCAGGGCTCTTACTTTTAAAGAAATAAACATATAGTGTTTCTTGAAAAGAATGTTTGTAGCACCTTTACATATAATATAGTTAATAATATAACAAACTATGCATCTAGTGCAGGGGTGGGCAATCTGCGGCCATCCAGATGTTTTGGACTACATCTCCCATAATGCTCCTAGGGCCCTAATGCTAGCAATACATCAAGGGAGATGTAGTCCATAACATCTGGAGGGCCGAAGATTGCCCACCCCTGATCTAGTGCCTTACTATTGTTGTATAATCCTTCTCTCACCACCAATACTTCCAATTGGTATCCTTTTGAGAGAAATCCACTCTGCGTTGTGTTTTAATAGTGAATGTAATATCCTTGTGTTACCTCTTCCAAGAACTAACATATAACTTTATCCCTTTGTCCAGATAAATATATGACTAGCACTACAAAGGTATTCTATCCGATATTACAAATAAACAGCCAACACCATAGTTCTTACCAGAGAGAAATCTTTACTTAGAATCTGCCCAAATAAATATTACAGAAGAAGAATGTTACAGAGTTATAGTATTACAGAGTTACAATACATTCATAACACTCATCCATTCCATCTATCTAATAATATCTGCTACATTGTGTATGTGCTGTGAGATGTTGTGTGCAGCAAATGTGTCTTACCAAACCTAATCTAATGTGATGTCAGTATCTTCTATTTTTAAAGGAATTGGTTCCCATGTTGTAAATAGCAAACTCCTCAGCTCAATTGATATGTAAATGTGATTTACTTTCCCAAGGCCCAAAGTGTTGTCTATCCTGTTATTGTATTTAAGTGTTAACTCTCCCAGCCATCGCTTTTCCTCTAACCTAAGGTGTGATTTCCTAGATAGAGACTCCTTTGAAGATAATTCCTGACCTCCCATACACACAGACTTAATCAAGCACATATTAAACAGATATATATAATATTTTCCCCAACAACTATCAGTGCTTTAACGGTACGTACATTAAAAAGCTGTTTGCTCCCATTATTCTGAGTTCAGCTCCTGTATTTGTTTAACTGCCCTTTCCATCATTGATTGAATTCTGTATCAGCAAGTCACCCAGAGCCTTAACCTGTCCAATGCTATAAAGCTCTACAAATCATATTCTTTCACCACTTGGGTTTTAACAGCTTTATGTTTATTAACCGTTCTTGGTAAAACATTGATACGTTTTTCCATCTTGAGATCTAGTGTCTCAAAATTCCCCAAACCATCTGTAAGCACAACTATTCTAGACTGAGCTTCGCAATTACGTTTTCAATTTGGTGTTTAGTGAATAACCTTCTGTGTTTTATTTTTTGTGAGTGTCTTGTATATTTCTATATATAATGCTCCCTGAACCACAATGATTGAACAACAACACAACATATTACACCGTGTCATGATTTAATAAAACAAAATAAAGTGAAACTAGAGAAGCCATGTGTGGAAAAACAAAGTACACACTGGGTGCTTCTATAGGAATTAAGAGGCTAAGTTACAGACAGGTGCTGCTAATCAAATGCCCTTGATTAATTGATCATCGGTAAGTGTGACCACCTCTATTAAAGCCCAAGTGTTAGCAGTTTGCTGGAACATTCGGGTATGTTAACAGAATGTCGAGTACGAAAGCCATCAGCAGTGATCTTAGTGAATCAATTGTTGGAGCCCATCAAACTGGGAAGGGTTATTGGGCCATTTCCACATTTCCAAATAATTTAAAGTTCATCATTCTACAGTAAGAAAGATTCAAGACAGGAGTGGACATCCCAGCAAATTTCCCCCAAGGTCGGACAGTGCAATGTCTCCAGAATAACATCTCAGGCTCTACAGGCCTCAGTTAGCATGTGAAATATTAAAGTTCATTACTTTACAGTTAATAGATTGAAGTATGTTTTTTCTTTTTTTTTTGGAAGGGTTGCCAGGAGAAAGCCTCTTCTCTCTAAAAAGAACACGGCAGCACGGCTTAGGTTTGCAAAGTTGCATCTAAACAAACAACAAGACTTATGGAACAATGTCCTTTGGACAGACGAGACCAAAGTGGAGATGTTTGGCCGTCATGCACAGTGCCACGTTTGTGTTTATATGCTGTATTTGGTTTTTCCCATCTACCATAGAATGGCTTCAAAAGAACAAAATCAAGGTGTCGCGATGGCCCAGTCAAAGTCACGAACCTCAACTGACTGAAATACTGTGGCGGGACCTTAAGAGACCTTAAGAAGAGTGGGCCAAAATTTCTCATATCACTCTGTAATATGTCATGTGTTGTTGTTCATCCGAGGTTATATTTACCTAATTTTAAGACCTGCTAAGGAACAGATGATTGTTATTATGCCCTGATATGTAACACCATGGAATTCAGAAGGTGTACTTTCTTTTTTCCTTGTTCCCATGACTGTATGTGTGGTGTGTGTGTGTGTGTGTGTGTATATATATATATATATATATATATCACAAAAAAATTTGCACTTGCCCCTTCACAGCAAAAATAAATGGATACTGCCTTGGTGCCAAACCTCCGTTAAATATATAAAGACTGATAAAAGGGTGCACTCAAAGGTCTTTCAAAAACCAAACATGTTTAATTAGTTAAATTACACAGATATCTGACCAACGTTTCAACCTGAACCCTTCAGAAAGACCCGAAAGGTTCAAAACATGGGTCACATGTATGCAATTTTGTGACTAATTAAACGTGTTTTGTTTTTGAAAGACCTTCGAGTGTACCCTTTTATTAGTCTTTGTGTATGTATAATAATACTTTATTTTAAACTTGTGAAAACATTTTTTATCCTTGTATAACAGACATCCACATTATATCAACATATTATTTGATAGACACGGATAAACCTCTCTCATCGACAAAGGATTTACACTGCAGCGCTCAGACCACTTACTGTCTGAAGAATGACTTATTTTCCATCCTGCTCCTTACGATGTGGCCAACATGACCTCATACCATCCCACCGACCCTAGTCTTGATTTCATATCTCCTATGTTGAAACCTGTGTTTCCTGTATCTGGGTTATTTTTCTACCGGTCTCATTTTGCCTCATTGTTTCTCATTTTCTCTCTCCTGTCTCTATTGTTTTATCTATTTTGTCAATTTGGTTTATTTCGTGTCTATCTCTCTTATTTTTTCTGTCTCTCCCTGTTTTTCCTCCTTTGTCTTTCGCTTACTTTATGCTGCTTTTATCCCTCTTTTCTATAAATTTCTGTCTTCTCTCGTCTCTATTTCTCATTTTCTTTCTTCTTTGTTTCTAATTTATCTGTCTCTGGTGTCTTCTCTCTTCTGTCCGTTGTCCCACTCCTTTCTCTCATTTTCTCTCTTTTGTTGTACTTTGCTGTATTAGAAGGAATAATGGGGAGACGTTCTGGCTTGTGAACTAATGGCCAACAAGCAATGTTTTCTTCTGATGTAATTCTTTAGCAGGTAATAAACAGTTTGATCTATTCTACAAAACCTCAAAGACTCCAGTACAGCAGAATTACACGGCCAGAGATCATGTTTTTTCAGACGTTTTAAGACGTCTCTACCTGACTTTGCTACGTGATATCTTACTATAAACTCTTTGTGTCCTTCTAATATAACCTTGCCTAAGTTTACAACCTCACTTCAAAAACATTCTTTCATCTCTTGCCTCTGGTCTTTCTGTCCCCGATTGTATTGTATATTACCTCGATAACGGTTACTGTATCAAACGCTGATTATTTCTGTTGTAAACCATGATGCTTCCCTGAAAGTGTTTTCAAGTTGTTTTGATACAGTTAGTTTTTAAACTTGTGTATATATAAAAAAATCTACATTATGCATGCAAAAATATAATCTGTATTATGTAATTATAAATTAAACTATTAAACTAATCTGCCATTTCCCACCCCACTTAATAGTACATTACCTAATGTTATAATGGTTTGTTTGTGTATGAAAAAAATGGAGATATTCCCCCCCGCTAACTTCCCTCATTTGCGCCGAATGTACAGCCATTTTAAGTGGCTGGCGCAATTTCAGACAATGATGACATCACCAGACGTGACCCTGTGTGCGCAGTCCAGCTGGGAAACTTTCAGTTACAAGGATCTCAAAGTGATCAAATTCTTTATTTTTGTCGACATCCAGGGAAAGAGAGAAAGGAATGGATCATCTTGTTATTGTTGTAATAGAATGCTGTCTGCTGTACCGTAGATGCACGGCGAGGGCAAGCGATGTCCGTGACCTGCAGCAGCCAGAGTTATCTTGAGATGGAAAACAGCAGAATCAGACCAATGATCAAAATGCCCGCTAAAGCTGGGAAAAGGGGGAAAGGGCTATTTAAATATTCAACAGTTAATGGAAACAGAGCAACATCACAATAACTAATTCAAGTTTTTAAAAGAAAGCGGAAGAGAGAGCACAATGGCAGTTTCCCTTTAACTTTTCTATGAACGTATGAATAATCTGGAGATCATGAGAGAATGACATGATCTACGATTTAGATGAGATTGCTGGAGCCAAACTTCGCCACTTCTCATATAACATATATATATAAGGAGTGTCTTAGTATTAGTTTGAAAGAGGTAGAATTTTAATCAATGAAGGTAGTGTGAAAGGTGGGTTACCCGACACGTCAAGAGTTTTAGGCGTTGGTGCAGAACTCTATATTTACACCTCAACTCTTATATCTCATCTCTTATTTCTTAGAACTTGATAAATGCTTCACAGTATCTGTTTCAAGACTCAGATGTTTTAATATACTAATATTAAAACGTTTTTCTGATGATTTCTCATATGTTTTAAATATTATGTTCGTCCCTTGTCGTTTTAACAGATATGTGTTTGAGAGGCTTTAAAAATAAAATTAAATATAGGAATCCGCAACGGTTTATTTACTTCTGTTCTGGAACTGCGTGCCTTAATTTCGGCTCCCTGTCAGTCATTGCCATAAGCTCCACCCCTTGCATCTGTCAGTCAGCATAGAGACAGAAAGAGAAATGGCAACAATGCTTCTATTGTCCCTTCTTGCATGCAATGCGTGCCTTGGCTGTGCCAGGTCAAAATTGGATTATGCTGCCAATTGCTAAATCTTTTATATACGCTTTAAAGAAAACAGACTCGCATAAAAAAGGTTAACACAAATTATAGGTGATTTTAAATTCTTAATTGAAATATCTAATTTCCAGAAATGTGACAGTTTCCCTTTAATTTTTTTGATGACCCAAGGACATTGATGTTATAGCATTGTTTCTAATCAATAGAGGGAACTCTAAAGTATTTCATGCCTTCAAGACAAAACAATAACGGTTTAAAGAAAACCGAAACAAATGCAATTGTCTGTCATTAACGGTGTCTCCTTAGTCATTTTCAAAATAAATGTTTTTATAAAGCCGTTAGTATAGACAAGACCCATGTTTTACCATTGTAATTATGCTTCTCGTCATCAGTGGATCTCTGTCTCTTGGAAACTGTTCTTGATACATGAATTTTAGACAGAAATTATCAAAGAACACACAAACAAAAGAACAGATGAAGAACTACTATCACAATCCCACCAGGGGAACCACAAGGAGCTCCTGTCTGACACAGTATGACATATCCAGCTCAGCATCTGTGTACAAATGAGAATGAATTCTAATGAAAAGCATCCATATGTAGATTTGTTCAATCCTGATAGACGATAGACATCAGCATTCAGTCTTGTGCGAAGAGCCTTTATGAACGTAACTTGCTGTTCTAGGAATATCGGCAAACATTTATTCCACTCTGGATATGTTTTTAAATGAAAACCGTTTTTTTTTTCTCGTTTGTTTTTTTAAAGCAGTTTAATAGATCGGTTTCACTCAGAGAATATAACCAGGTGTACAAAACTACAATTTACCAATATCAGTATAAAGGTAGAATTATGTATATGACCCTTGGTATTACGCCAGTAAAATGCCGGCTATGGGATTTACTCATTGGCAAAGAAAACATTACTAAAAAATAAAGAAATCACCTCAAAACTTCTCCATCCCCTCAAGGTAGTGAGCACCCCCACCACAGTATTTACAGAATAATTATATTCCTCGAGCCATATTTACTAGCAGTGAAGCCTGAATGGTCGTTTGGTCCTACGATATATTTTCCTACTTTATATCTCCACATATTGTGTCAGTCGTGGTGCTAGGCGGGGGAGAGTTGGCCCAGGATTACCTGTTTTTAGGGGCTCGAAGTTTAATAAGTAATACTAATTAAGGATTGATCCCCCCTGACAAATAACACTGTGGAACTCTGATTGTGATAAAACCAGTCCAACTTTCCTGGTGGCACGGCACACGGGGTCCTGGCAAACACCCACTGTTTGTATGTGATTGACTGATTAACGGTGCCAATGGACCAGCAAAGACCAGGGGCATTAGCCAACGGCTAAATATTCTAGCTGCTGTCTTGCAGCATTACACTTGCACCCACTTCAATTCCCTCACCCCATGCTGTATAATAAATTCCAGATATGACGCATTAAAGGGGTTCGGTCCGTTCGGACACAAATTTTGTAATTCCAGGTGTTATTTCTCTCTCAAGATTAGAGGTGGACAGGGCTCCCAATGAAAGGGTGCTGAAATTAGATCTGATGGCTTTTAAGGGCAACCCTCATGGCTCCAGCACAAGTCAGCCCCAGCAATGACCTTGATAAGGACAAGGTAAGAAAATAGAAGGGAAACTCCGTAGGCCTGCAAATATTAGTTGCTTTGAGCCCCATGAATGCTAATCGTCGCCCTGACTGATTCCTCTGATAATTCCGGAAGCAGACCAGCCTTATACATGTACAGTAGCTGCTCTGCCACGAAGTGACGTATAACACAGAAACTCATAAAAAGTGACATATAACATAGTGGCTGTTCTTTATTCCGCTAGCCGGGTCCTAGACGCAGCCTGCAAAGAATCGTTATGTGGTCGGAATTTTTGTACTTATCTTATAAATATACTTATAATATATAACTTATAAATACAGTAACATCAATAACACATGCCGCATACCTACAGCCACACAAATATGGGAGCCCCAGAAAATGTATACTTCATTTAGCAGGGATCTCTCTCTCCAATTACAGCCACACAGGAGCGGAGAAACACCCTAACTTCAGAGAGCCTTCTTTCTTCCACTAGTTTTTTTTGGAAGTGACATTTATTGGCTCCTATTTTAGAAGCTGACATTTTTATTGCAGCACCTAAAGTTTTTATGACCTCTTTCAAAAAGTATTTATTGCAGCGAGGGATTCCTACTCGAAGCACCTGCAATGACAGCCATAGAGTGCAGGCAGCCCTGGGACAGAGCTTCCACTACTGTGGAATCAAAAAATAAATGTCAGGATAGGAAACTATAAGACATAGAAACATAGAATGTGATGGCAGATAAGAACCATTCGGCCCATCTAGTCTGCCCAATTTTCTAAATACTTTCATTAGTCACTGGCCTTATCTTATAGTTAGGATAGCCTTATGCCTATCCCACGCATGCTTAAACTCCTTTACTGTGTTAACCTCTACCACTTCAGCTGGAAGGCTATTCCATGCATCCACTACCCTCTCAGTAAAGTAATACTTCCTGGTATTATTTTTAAACCTTTGTCCCTCTAATTTAACACTATGTCCTCTTGTTGTGGTAGTTTTTCTTCTTTTAAATATAGTCTCCTCCTTTACTGTGTTGATTCCCTTTATGTATTTAAATGTTTCTATCATATCCCCCTGTCTCGTCTTTCCTCCATGCTATACATGTTAAGATCCTTTAACCTTTCCTGGTAAGTTTTATCCTGCAATCCATGAACCAGTTTAGTAGCCCTTCTTTGAACTCTCTCTAAGGTATCAATATCCTTCTGAAGATACGGTCTCCAGTACTGTGTACAGTACTCCAAGTGAGGTCTCACCAGTGTTCTGTACAATGGCATGAGCACTTCTCTTTTAAGATGGTTTTAAGTGAGACACTAAAAGGTCCCGTAAGAGGCAGCATGTGAGTTATTTTTAAACTGACAGAACTAATTAAAACCCAAATTCTGAATGCCATCCTTTTGGGGTTAACCACTTCATTATCAGGGGTAGGAAACGTATCTCACACACTGATGCTAAAGCATTTACAGATCTGAGTCCATTGCTGACCTACCTGGCAGTGCAGAGTTTAGATCATCAAACCGTCTCAACACAATTTAACGCAATGTGTCTACACACATTTCATTGTTGGACTGGAGGAGCCACAGCTTGCAGGAGGCTGGCATTACAATCTGAAAGGAACCCTTGGCATGGAGTGTTTCCTAATTACATAATATTACATAGTAATTAGGTTAAAAAAAGACTCAAGTCCATCACGTTCTACCTTTAAAACACAACTTATGCTGTTGATCCAAAAGAAGGGAACCTACCAGGGGCGGACTGACCCAGCAAGCCCACAGCCTGCCAGCCGCAGCCAGCAAGCCCACAGCCTGCCATCCGCAGCCAGTAAGCCCACAGCCTTCCAGCAAGCCCACAGACTGCCAGCCAGCAACAGTAATTAAGGTAAGAGGAGCCAACTTGGCCTAGGTATCAGCGAGCTATGTTGTGTTGCTATATTGTGAATAGGAACCAGAGTGTTGGAGAGACCCCCCTCCAGGCCCCATTAGACTCCATTGTAGTCTCTAATGGGACCTGGAGGAAATTCTTTCTAACACACTCTCTAAAGGACACTGAGATAGCCTCTGCTAGAATGATCGCCCCTCCATGGCCCATTAGCCCTCAATTGTAGTCTCTACTGGGGCCTGGAGGCGACTGTTTCCAGCAGGGACACTGAGATGGCCTCTGTTAGAAAGACCCCCTTCCAAGCCTATTAGACTCCATTGTAGTCGCTAATGGGGCCTGGAGGGGATTCTTTCTAACACACTCTCTAAAGGACACTGAGATAGCCTCTGCTAGAAAGACCCACCTCCATGGCCCATTAGCCCTCAATTGTAGTCTCTACTGGGGCCTCGAAGGGATTATTGCACTTAAAAAAAAAAAAAAAAAGCTAATTTATCTTTTGCTCACCTGAATCAATGTCCCTTTTGTACATGCTAATGAGCTGTTTGTTGGTTCCTCATCCAATCAGCTGCCAGGAGGGTTACATTGTTGGCCTTTTATACATGTTAAATTAACTGAAGGTTGTAGTCTTTGTTCTACCCTCTTGTTGTTATTAGGTTGGTGATATGGTTACCAATGTAAGAAGCAAGGCAGCGACATTCATGTCATTATAGAATATGGTGGAAGAAAATCAATCGGGGGTTTGCATACTTGTACTGAAGAGCTTACAATCTAGTTAAGAGAAATAGGAGAAAACTCCAGTTTCTTCTATATTGGAAATCTTGTGTCTTTACAGCAAACATTTAAGTTTTTGTTTGAAAAGAATACTGGATAGCTTGAAAGATTTAACTTCTATCTGATTGACTGTTATACACTAAAAGCTATAGATGAAAAATTCTGATTAACTGCTATAGATGAGAAAATTGACCGCATGCTTGTGGGAATTTCAATTCTCACTGTTGCTGGAATTCCTATATGATGTGAAAGTTGTACATTTTTATTTATTTATATATTTTTAATGCTCTTTTCGCCTGAATTCTTGAATTCTTCCTTAACTGTCTAATAGCTTTGAATCTAAGTCACTGGGAAATATAAATACATTGAGGCCAGGGGAGCATGTCCGACTGTGTTTCACATCATTCTTCGGATGGTAATTGCGGTTTCTGAAAAGGTGAATGCAGGTGAGTTTGTGTATTTATGAATTGTATTCTTGTCGGTGAAAGAGAAGAATCCCTCCCCCATTAAATAGAAAAATCATTTTGTTTTGTATCTGGTATTGCTCAGAGATGGAATAATCAGGCCAGTCTCAATACCCTGCACTTTCTTCTGTACGCAGGTCTGACCCCAAGATCTGCTGTGTAATACAGCGCAGCACAGAGGGGCGGCGAGCACCAAAGAACAGCAGACAAAACGCCTCTGACCTTCTGCAGGCCGGGTGCTTGCTTTCTAATGCTACATGTTATATTTCAAAGCACATTCTTCAAAGACTTGATTTACACAACCGAACAGCACGTTGCGTAGAATACATATGGCTGATTTTATTCTGTAGGCCCTCAGAGCAACAGTTATAGGAAAACATTGGTGTGGACTATAACAACCATAAATCTAAGCCAAGCTCATCTCTGGATGTGTATCATGGGAGTTCTAGTCCAGAGTGTTTATAGTGATAGAAGCACATTTCTTCTTCCAATAAAACAAAGCCTTTTATGTAATTTGATAATCCTTGCTTCATAGCGATATCTATTTCATATTTTAATATTTTTTGACATATATAGCACCATCTTATTCTGTAGTTTTGTACAAGATGGAAATAAGCATATGGAAGCAAGAAGTGACAATAAATCAAGCATTCATTCTATCACTTTTGCAAAGAGGGAGATTAGCTCAGAGATATAGTCAATAATGGCTAACCCCCTGGCACTGCAGCTTTTTGTAGCGTTCCTTTGATAAATACATTTTCTCTACACTGTATCATTGTTTAGTGCAACCCTGAATTATGTATTTTTCATAATGACCCCTTTCAGTATATTGCATGGTGATTGTGTATGTACTGCGCTGAATTGCAGTTGTCTGCAGGTAGAATTATTTCTGTAATAACGTTTTTTCCCCCCAATAAATTTAGGTATTCTCTGTATTAGAGAATGGTTGCTGGGTTATTGTGTCCTAGGGCAGAGGGGTTTATTTATTAAGCTGTAAGTGATGTCACTGTATAATTTGATGCCAATGTGACATGACAGTGAAGTTGTAATTTTTTTTTTAACTTCGGTTTTTTGTCTAAATATGGCCAGTCACCGTCAGCAGAGAAGAACTGTCTGTAGAGTGACTAAACCCCTGCAAATATTAAACTGGAAAACAAGATTGAATTCACAGAGTAACGTAATAACCGAGCAGTGATTTCTAGCTAACAGAGAGCTCCATTTGTCAGTTTATCTCAAGTCACTCTTTAAAGGGGAACTGTTACTTCTATGGAATTCATAACATTAAATAAAACATCGAAAATCATATAGAACCGGTTTTAAGCTGTTTCCATGGGATGTTTTAAGGATTTCAAAGTTTAATTTATATCTTCACTAGTCACAAAAGTAAGGAAACATAATAGCAGAATTCCTGGTAATAACAATATCCCTTTAATAAACAATCCCCACACAGACCACCCAGAGATGAAGTGAGTGACCCTTTGAATATAGCGTGGACTGTCCCTTTAACATGGGTAAAATATCATGCCCCACCGATTGCTGCAGTATGATTTGTTTTTAGCACTCGGTGAGCATTTTACTTTATATTATTAGTTACATGGGCTGCAGAAACGATTACAGTTTAACACATTGGAAATACGGACATAAAGGGACAATGTTGCAACCAGGATAACAAGTCACTGTAACACTGCACATAGCTGGGAATCCCTGAGGTCAGGGATAATATTGCTGCTGTATTTTATACTATATCACATATACCAAGTCAGGGAATTAAATGGAAACACATTTTGTATCTGCACCAGTTACTATGACATTCTAGTAACAGACCACAAGGTGGCAGTATGATAACACTCTGCTCATGTTAAATCACCCTCATTCTAAAATCCTATTTTCCTCTGATAAAAATCTTCCCTGGAATGGTAATCCGTACAGACAGTAATCCGTAAACGCTGGACCTATCTGCCGCTACACAAACATTAAGCCTTTAATTAAGCACCTACTACCAAATACATAAGACCCTCCCCCTCACCCCCCCATCCCCCACACTTTAAACCTGGTGACGTTGTATTTATTGGGTATGGTATGTTTTATTGACCGTAGTAAAGGGGATATTGGGCTATTAGTAAACTGCCGATTTCCTCATCAATATTTCGTAATTTTGTATCCAGTTCATTTTACAGTTTGACTCTTATTGTACATGTGTAGAATACTGACCCACCAGAATCCTGATAGAGGCGTTATCATGTTTAAATAAACCGCTTTATTTATTTACACTAATGGAAGAATAACTGCACTGATTAGCACAGCAGGCATGATAACACAATGCAATTCTTGATTTTTTTTAAAGGGTCTCCGATTAAAGAAAACACCAATTCTGCTTCCGGTTATCGCTACGGGAGCTTTGTCATGGTTCTCTGATTGGGTCCTGGGGATATGTAAAACGTCAATAAACACCAGGATTCCTATGACATTTTATTAACTTTCCATAGGGTTGAAGTGAGGTGGTGATGACACGTTTTTGGAATTTTCAGCCAAGATGTCTAACTGAAAGCGGCACTGTCATGCCGAACTTACCTTTTCCCACTTGTTTCCCCTTCTCTTCTTCTCTTGGGATCTGTTCTTCCTTTCCTTTTTTCTGATCTAGTTTTCTTTAAAACAAATAGCTAAAGTAGGGACTATTGTGTCTTATGTATTTACCTACACAAAACAATTCCAGATGCATCCATGACAGTGCCACTTTCAGTAAATGGTGGGGACATTTAATTCCGCAATAGTGGAGCTGTAGTAGAAACTCCAAGTTATAGCCATTTGAAAATGATTTGGCAAACACCAGATTGTTTGTACCATAACTACTTCAATGAGCGGAATTGGTTATAGCGTTTAAAGTTTGCCTTTTAGTGCACGTTCTCATCAAAAACACATGTTGTGTCAGCTGCTAGTAGACTTCCCATTTTACTAGACAGAGTGAAAGGAACAAGGAATTCCACACACAAAACAGCTCAAGGCTGATGTAACGGGATGCAAAAGGCAATTATTCTTTGGTTGCACTTGACTTGCCGTGTTCTTAATGAGCAAAGAACTCAGCAAGATTTCTGTATAGACACAGGCTCAGGACATGTCCAGATCCTTTTATTTCAGATTTGCTAAATGGACATATTACATGGCAGCAATATGAGCACAGCATCCATTGGCTTCAATATTGTAAGGCTTTTAAAACCAGATTGGAATAGACAAGCTGTGACTACATAGGAGGTGGAGAAGGTTTCCTATTTTTGCCCTAAATTTAGCAATGTTGTGTTTATTTCAATTCTGATTTAGGGGGGTGTAATGGTCCCAGACGTTAAAGAAAACACTCCCATCTCAAAAGTTGTTATGGTGTCAGTAGTGTCTGGGCTGTCTTACCTTCAGGGCCGAACCAATCTTGAATGGTTTAACCAAGAAGTGTGTTTTCTGGTCTCTGACAGTTCCAACTCAATTGTCCTTACTCAGAGCAGAAGATGACATTGTCTGGCTGGTTGGCTGTCTATTGCAAGCAATTGGGCCAAATCATATTTTCTGCAAATCAAGCATTTTTCGGGACAGACACATTTTGTCAATATGGGTGTACTGCAAAATATATACATAAAAATAAATATATACATAAAAAAATATACATAAAAAAATATATATATACATAAAAATAAATATATACATAAAATAAATATATACATAAAAATAAATATATACGTAATATAAACATATACATAAAAATACATATATACATAAAAATAAATATATACATAAAATAAATATATACATAAAAATAAATATATACATAAAATAAATATATACATAAAAATAAATATATACATAAATATAAACATATACATAAAAATAAATATATACATAAATATAGTTTCTTTTACTACTTCTCCTTCGCCCCTCTATAGGTCACTTTTCACTTGAATAATATCAACATTTAGTGGCTATCAATTATCTTTTTATATCAGCGGTTATCTCTTATTCGATTCCGAATCAAGAATCAAAACTAACAAACTCGCTTATTGCATGAGTCGTTGGTTTTGTGATTTAGCTCAGAGTTTGGGAATTCGACCGATCATCCGATCAGCTCATGTTTTTGGACTAATAGCAGTTTGGAACAAAACGACGTCCAATCGCAATAGTACAGTTTTATATCTCTACTTCACTGCCCATGTATGAACTTTATTTTAAAATTAAAGTTGTAGTTCATTCAAAACTATTTGGGCCGTCAAATGTATTTTTGCATAATTTTTGCTCACTAAACCAGGATTTTTGGGTTGAAATATTAAAACCTAAAATTCAAAATGTACTGGTTGTTCATGGTTTACTAAATAAGCGTGTTGCATAACACAAATTATTGATTAAAAATTGATGGTTGCCCTCTAAATATCTAGAATATTATTGATTTCTTTTGGGGACATATGTGATTCAAGCGGCTGGTGTTTTTGTGTGTGAAATCAATAGGAAATTATCATTCGGAATTTTGCGATGGAACCTTCCAACAAGCTTCGTCAAGCAGGTGGGAGGCTAACTACATCCTAGTGGACAGCGCCCATGTATAATACAATGGCACTATTCAAAAACAGCATCTAGCAATAAATATCGCAGCTCACTCCGCTGCAGGAATTGTTGTCAAACTGTTTCAAGGAAATTCTGAATTGTTTTCTTCTCTCAGCCTTGGCTTCAGCACCAATACATGCTTTTAATAAAGAGTGTAGAGTGAGTCTTTTATTTTACAATCAGAGGGATTGAATGATTGTTAGAGACAGTTTTATCTCACCAAAACTCAGAAGGGAAAAAGCCGCAGTATGAATTAATTGGCTAATTTGCCCATTATCCTTCTGAACCTGCCGAAACCAACTGCCTGCTGCCATGAAGGAACGGAAACATAAATGTGGAGCATTATCCTCTTATAAACACTTAAAATGTCTGCTTCCACCGACAAACAGAAAAACATATCAGTTTAACAAGTCTGATAGGGCTTTTAACTAAACCTCAAATGGTAGCAAATTGAAATTCAATGGCGACATTCCAGCTAATATAGCAAAACTGTAACTATAGCTATACAAAAAGTTACAAAAAGCATTATTTGTGCCTGTATTTCACAATACGAATTTCATTTTGCTACAGTTTAGAGTTTGGCGACTAAATCCCAAACGTGTGTTTTCGGTTGCTCTTTATATTACACAGCTGTTACATCGGTGACAGTTTTCTAAGTTATTTTGTTTCTTCTTAGACACTTGTGTCCGGAATGCAATCTGAACAGGTCTATAAGGGTTTAAATACTTTATAGTCTGGTTACGTTGCTGCTAGCCGCTTCATGTGTTCCTGTTTATGGTTAATTAGTATGTCGGGTTTTATCAGAATTCCTATTTGTCCCTGGGCTAAATATCAGGATAATTCTTGGTTTGAGACAGGTATCATTACAATGTCACCAAAAAGCTAATTTATGTGAGGGGGAAGTGCCTTCATTTTTTATAATTCATGGAAATAAAAAAAACATGCTGGGTGCTATTTTGTAATTAATACATATAGCTGTATGCCACTTTTCATTTATTTTATTTATTTATAAAACATTTTACCAAGAAGGATACATAGAGGTTTATTTCATTTTCAAATGAGTCCTATGCGCATTGCTTACATTTTGCTTAGTGAAAAGTAGACTTATGCATGCCAAGAAAATTTGGTTCAGCTAGACCGTTTTTCTCAAATTCTTCTTATTATGGAGCTCCAATACTCCGACCCAGACCCTCCTTCAAGTCTGCTTCCTCCGAGCTATCAGGGACCCTGGAGCACTTCAGACCCAGTCGCAGAGGTTTGACTGGGATCACTGAGGGCCTTTTCCACCCTGGACCTGGCTACTGTGATTATGCCCCTGGACACACTTCTCAGCAGATTATGTTCCTTTCCCCAAAAACTAGACAACACTTGGTGAAGGTTTAATGCACTACACAGCCTTTTTTATATACAATAGGCTGCAAAGAATACTATAATACAAGGAAGGGTGGGGCCAGACAGTTGCAAGGGCTGAGAACCAACAGGGCATCTAGTTTAAATTAGTCTGGCCATGTCCCTGGGACAACGCCCTGCTGGGGAAACAATAGGACAGAAAAAAGGGGGAGGGGAAAAATGTACAGACAATTAATACATTCAACATACCCTGCACCAAACAGGGTGCCAAAACACAAGAGGAATCTGGAGACCCACACATAGTGTCCGTCTTCCATCCCCAGTGATGGTGATTATCATTAATATTTTTTTTACACAAAACATCTCTTTTTTTGGTACCGTGGGCAGAATTTGAAATCACTGACCAAAACAGACGTTCTCAGCCATTGTGCGTTACGTTTGGCTCGTGATTAGGCCCGATTTTAACGTGGAGTTATGGAAATTCAGATGATCACCCAATTGTCCCAAGTTTTAAAAATTGCAGTTCGGACCAAAATTGATCTCCAAGTCTAGAGGAAATGCCTTCTTTAGTCCTCTCTTTGTGAAAGCATATACTAATATATACTAATCGGAAAATCTAAAACCATCACAGAGAGAAGTTTTTAAAATGCCTGATTCTTGTGATTGATGTCATTATTCGTGAACTCACACGGGTTCTGGAAAACCAGCATGATCTTTTGTAGGTTAAGCTCTGTGCTTCCAACGAAAGATATCTTCTTCCACTGACAAATAATAAGCTGGGAGGTGCTCTGAAAAGTGATATCTATTTATATGTGATCATTGCAAATTAATACAAATTAATACACGCTATAATACACGTAAACCTTTTTTCCAATAATAAGAAAAAATGGTTATCTTTCTTTAAGCCCACACTAGGGTTTGCTAGAGGGAGGTAAGAGTGGGGGATCATACTGGTTCTCTCTGATTCCTTCCCTTGATATTTAAACAAAAATAAAATACAAGTAACATTCTTTCGAAGTTCTGAAACCTTTTAAAGTAACATGAGAATATGTTGTTTTTTTCCCCCAGAATTGTAGCCGTTTGTGAGACGATCTCCTTTATCTGTTTGAAGAGATGTTCCGGATTGTGAGCACATCTGTAGCAGAGATGTGCGAGGTCCTCAGGGCTACCGCACAAATGTGAAACAGTTATCACAAGAATTAATCAAAGAGTAAAAAAGCGAATATATTCTCAGTAATGTTGGTGAGATGTTTCCATTCAGAATAGGAGCTACAGAAACCTGATATATGCAAAGTTCCTCCACGTAGCTAGAAAGACTTATCTTTGAAGGGAAGAACTTGGAATTCGGAGCTTACACATACTGGGGTTAGAGGTGCCTTCTGGCTCCGTGCAGTATGTTATCAATTAATAATTGAATATCAAAATAAGTTTTAAAATAAAAGATGAGGAATTGGTTTGAGGCTTGAGGAATACATTTTGGAGTTTTGGTGGTAAAAGAATTCTTGTATTAGTGCTGCTAACACGATCCCTAATAGTCTCAAAACAGTTTCAAAACTGAAGTTCTGCAGGTTAAAATGTTATTCTAGACAGGAGGCTCATATTATGCTTTACTTCTCTCAATAACAGCAAAATTAAACATCATCCAAACTTGAACAAATCATATATTGAATAAAACATTCCATTGAAATGGAACCTTGGTATTAGCCAATTCTATTAAGGTATATCCAAAGAGTAAACAATAGTGGCACGCATCCACGTCCCCTAAGAGTTTTGAGACATTTTTTCTATAAGGACCCAATGAGGTCCAGATTGGCAATTTTTTTTCCATATAAAAATTCTAAATAAAGTATAGAATTTCTATGCTTACCAAACACCATATTTATACCGAATCTTGTCTTAAGCCAAGAAATTCCACAATATAAATTCACTTGCTTTCTTTGCAGGACTGTTTGCCCACTGACTGTAGCAGGCCACCACTACAAAAAAAATCAGTTTGCCCCCACTCAGTGTATGAGCAGCTACTCAACCATTAAGATCCCATCCACCAATTCTGTTCTAATGGGAATAATTACAAAGATTAGACATTGCGGTTTGAGGACTGGGTTGGGAACCATTGCTAAAGATAGCTCAATAAGCTCATTGTACAGAAAAATTGTAAAAAAACATAAAAAAATAGTTACATATAGTTACATAGCTGAAAATAGACTTGTGTGCATCAAGTTCAGCCTTCCTCACATATGTTTTTGCTGCTGATCCAAAAGAAGGCAAAAAAACCCAGTCTGAAGCGCTTCCAATTTTGCAACACACTAGGAAAAAATTCCTTCTTGACCCCAAAATAGCAGTCAGATGTCTCCTTGGATCAAGCAGCTATTACCCCACTAATTAGAAATTATATCACTGTATGTTATGTTTTTGTAAGTATTTATCCAATTGCAGTTTAAACATCTGTATGGACTCTGACAAAACCACCTCTTCAGGCAGAGAATTCCATATCCTTATTGCTCTTACTGTAAAAAAAAAACTTTGCCTTAGATGAAATCTCCTTTCTACCAGCCTAAATGCGTGACCTCGTGTCCTATGTATAGCCCTGTTTATAAATAGATTTCCAGATAATGGTTTGTACTGGCACGAATATATTTGTATAAAGTTATCATATCCCCTCTCAGACGCCGTTTTTCCAAACTAAAGAGATTTACATGTTTTAACCTTTCTTCATAACTAAAATGCTCCATTCCTTTTATCAATTTTGTAGCTCGTCTCTGCACTTTTTCTATTGCCATGATATCATTCTTTAGAACAGGTGCCCAAAATTGCACAGCATATTCAAGGTATGGTCTTACCAGCAATTTTTAAAGAGGCAAAATTACACTTTCATCCCAAGAATTTATACTCCTATTTATACATGACAAAACCTTACTGACCTTTGCAACTGCAGATTGACATTGCATGTTGCTGCCTAATTTGTTGTCTATAACAATTCCCAAATCCTTCTCATGTGTGGTTACCCCTAATTCACTATCATTTAGGGTGTAAGTTGATTGTGCATTCTTGACCCCGAAGTGCATAACTTTGCATTTCTCTACATTAAATTTAATCTGCCATTTTAGTGCCCAGTCCCCCAATCTATCCAAATCCCTCTGCAGCAAAGCAATATCCTGCTCACATTTTATTACTTTACAAAGTTTTGTGTCATCTGCAAACACTGATACATGGCTTTCAATGCCTATTTCAAGATCATTTATAAACATGTTAAATAGAAGCGGTCCCAAAACAGAACCCTGAGGGACACCACTTACCAATTTTGTCCAGCCTGAAAATGTACCATTAATGACAACTCGTTGTACTCTTTCCCTAAGCCAATGTTCTACCCAAGATCAATACAGTTAACCTAGTGAGAAAATATCCTTTGAAGACATGAAGTCTAAAGGTATTTCAGCTAGCAACGAGGAAGCAGTGGATGATCTAATTTTATTACAGTGCATTTAGGCCAGGTTGACATGCCTATTCTTTGGGCGGGCCCCCTCCCTTTCCAGGCTCGTCCACCTCCTTTGGGTCATGCTAGTGATGCAATTTGCGTTAATTAATTTCCTTCTCTTACCCCATCCTCCGGTTCCAGTTTACAGGATACCAATGTTTGGTGGAGTGCATATGAATCTTTCTTGTAAAGTCTGTATTTTCTGTTTCAGCAATCTGTGTCAGCCCACTGTTACCTGTCTGTCAGGTTATGTGATGTTGCCCGCTCAGAGGTGATTGCATGCTGTAATGCAATGAGCACAGTTTAGGCCTATTCTCTGTTACAAGACTGGCCTTCCATATGCTAGATTTGGCTGAGGTGTGACCACATGCTCAGTAATCTGTGAGAGTCAGCAATTATCTTGTCTGTTACCGGTCAGTTACAAGCTTGCTGCAATGATCTGCACCTGGGGTCTGCAGGCTGTAATAAAATGATTGGAGTCCGAGCTTATTGTCTACTGACAACAGAAACCCTCCATATTTCTGATTAACAGGCTCCCGTGTTTATCACACGCTCATCAGTCTGATTCAGCCCATTATAACGAGCTACACGGAGGTGATTATTATTGATGTCCGGATATTACAATCATAACACAGAGCTCATGCACATTATTTCTCCAAGAGGCCATTTTTCCGATGACTAAATAATTGGCACCTGTAGAGGTGGACGTTGTTCCTTTTTTGTCAGTGTCTGAGCTGTGCACATCACTTGTTAAGGACCTTGTTATATGGAGTGAGGGGGTCTGGCTAGGTAGGTAGACTTAAGGTGCAACCTTTTGCAAAACAATACATTTTTTTTGCAGAATCTAAAAAGATTGCAGAGACTGCACCATTACTGAACTTGGAGATCACTACTGTTCATGTCCTTGGATTCTCCAGACTAGATATTGCTGAGGAAAATGCCATTCGTTGTTTTTTTGTTGTACTTTTTCTCTGTGATTATTATTATTGTATTTAAAAGCGCCAACATATTCAATAGCGCTTTCTAATAGACGAACCTATAAACAAGTAGTTGCAACAAGGCATGTTGGAAGTACAGAACCAGAGGATGTACATAACTCCAACACTGGCTTCCCATGTAGCAGAAGGCCATGGGGGGAGAAGAAGAAGATAGTAACACAAATTGCAACTATTGCGTCACAGAAAAGAGGCGGGTCCACCCATAAGATTTTAAGGTCAGTCTGGTATAAATGCATAACAGACTGTCTGTCAATCACCCAGGCCAACCCACCAATGGCAGTCAATGCCTAGAGTACTGTTTCAGTTCTCACAGCATGGTTCTAGTGCCCTGAACATAATGTGAACACGTCTAATGATATGCTACACGTTTTGGGGACAGTTCCCTGTTGTCAACGAAGTCAGAACGGCAGGACAGGATTCTAACATTAGGACCGTATTACCGAAATTGGGATGGCGGGGAGGCCCAAGCTTATATCCTAAGTGGAGTGGGATACAATGAACAAACAAAGGTAGATAGATGTATTTTGTATATGGAAAAGTTGGTTGGTGGAAGAGTTCACAATAGAGTATTCATTTTTGGATGACACATTTTGAGGAGAGGCTGAGACTTGTCCTGGATCATTTATCATTGTCTTGCATTAAATGTTTTCATTGACCCACTGGTTCTGCATTGAGTGTGCTGCAATCTTCTATAATCCTCCGATGATGTGTGCTGTATGACATTTTCTCCCCATCATTGGGTTGTGCTTGTTAACAGTGAACGTCCCTATTATTATTGATCATATTATTAATGACTTGGAACTCGCTGATGACGACATCCAGCAAGACAGGGGACTGGACGGAAGGGGATATTGGGTGAGACTTTCTTTGATGGACCTGACAGATGAAGTTTGACTGAAACTCTCCCCAACAAAATAAGGCAACATTAGAAATATTCCTTTTGCTATGTTTTCAATTCATTAATTTTGACCTGTAATGTGAAATTCACTTTGGATACCCAACCATTCATACTGGAAATAAGAGCCCCTGTTGGTTTTTAAACCATGGCTACATTGCCCAAAATGTAGCTAGTCATTTCGTGGCAGTTTACTGCTTAGTGAATAGCTCCCCAGGCCCGTCCCTTTAAAGAGTGAGGTAGCAGGAGGATTGTATTTGTGAAATGACTGTGAAGATGATTTCAGCACCTTTTAGTTATTTCTTTTCTCTGTCGTTGTCTGTAGGGTTAGAGAGCTGCGTGAGGACAATCAAACAAACCATACAAAACACAGAGAAAAAAAATATTTCGTCTCTAAATGGTTTTTCAGGTTTTTCAATTCAAGGTGCTGCCACTTTTGCGGAAATTGATGACTGCCATTGTTATCAAACCTGACAGGTTGCACTTGCCTTTATAGTTCACTACAGCCTGCTCCAGAGTCTCATTATTCCTGAAGAGCGCGGTGACTGGGTTTCGCTCTCTTTAGAGGCAACACACTTTGTGTTTTATTTCTGCTCCCTTTCCACAGCTGCCAGCTCAGATAACCTACTAGCTTCAGTATGAGGAAGGCATAATTCTGTTTATTTGGCTGAGATTCGGACCCTTAGTCTGACAGGTACCGGCAGATTTACTGTTTTGTCTTAACAATAAACTATTAAATATCACAAGCAAGTGTCAACATGATGAAGATACTTGTTTTACTTTCATTCCACTCACTTGGCATTATTCTATCTTTGTTCTGTGTTCTTTATTTTGGAAATTACAGATAACTCTCTGTATCCTGTATGCGGAATAATAGGGAAGAATTCCCATGTGAGGTCTATCTTGTCATGGTGCAGTGATTTGCCCGCCATGACCCTATCTACCTAAAACCACTGCCTTCTTCGGTTATTGAATGTTGGTCTTTGGCTCATCATAATTCCAAATAGTCTCATACAAGTAATTAATAGAAACTTGAGTACGTAATTAAAACATCATCTTTTGCAGAGTCCCCCGATGGTGACATCGCCACTTGATGGGGGTTGGATTGGGAGTGCAGCAAAGGTGAGATATGCTTCATCCTCCAGGAGTCCATGACAGTACTGTACTCTTGTGCATGTGCAAGAGTACAGCACTGATGGAAAAGTATTTTTATCCATCGCTAGTGACGGCTGGGGGATTGACAACACTTGATGGGTGACAGTACCGCTTTAATAATAATAATTATTATTATAATATTAATTATAATTAAAGACAAATTCCGTAGCGCTTTACAATGGGTGGACTAACAGACACGTATTTGTAACCAAATTAGTTGGACACACAGGAACAGAGAGGTTAAGGGGTTGAAGCTCAATGAGCTTACATGCTAGAGGGAGTAGGGTAAAGTGGAGTGGGGTAAAGTGACACAAAAGGTAAGGATATGGTAGAAAAGTAGGTTGCTAGGATAGTATTTAATATATGTATTTAATATGTAATTTAATAAAAGGACACGAATATCTATATGTCACAGTTATCCTTTATTGATAAGGGTGCTTGATCTGGATTCATAGTGACTCTAAAGTTTTATTTAATGTTAAGTTATAGTTAAAAGTAACATTTAAGTATTACCGCCTCAGATGAGATTTGTAATAGACAAGTTTTACATCAACTGCCACACACCACAACCTCACACTAAAGAGATACAGCCAATCAGCAGCTGCTGGTGGCTGAGCGTTACTAACTGGTCATACAACACTTCTTCTTAAATACGAGAAAGCAGCAGTTACTTTCCTCTTTGATCCAGTAGTGGTGGTCACCCTGCCGAGAGACACATTTCTCTGCCACTCTCTAGTCTGTCTCTCTCGTTGGAATTGTAAATTGAGCCCTACTCCCCATTACCTTTAAAATTAACTTTCTGTGTTCAAACGTAACCATGATGGTGGAGGCGTACACAGATAGAACACACTACAAAGAGACTTTCCAAGCTGCAATGATAGTCTTCAATGCCTTATATAGTACACATACCTGGCATAACTGTATTATGTAAATATAATACCCTGATATAAACCCCAATATATTACATTACATTATGTGAGTATAATACCCTGATGTAAAATAAATACATTATGAGAGCATAATTCCTTTAATATAATAAATGACATTATGTGAGCATAAAACCCGTATATTGTTTACATTCTGATGGCATTTTGAGGAAACTGCACAGTCTCAGAAATGCCATCGGAATCCAACAAGTATTCATAACTAGGATATTTGACCATTTCTGCTTCTAGGTTAATATTTCATAAACATGGACACAATTTAATATTTTTGGTTTTTCTTTTCCAATGATTTAATATTTTTGGATTAACCTTTAAAATGTTTTAATATTTTGAGTTTTTTTATTTATTTATTTTTTTAAAATATTTTGATATTTATTGGTATACTTATATTTTTGCACATATGATATGTATATAAATTGATATTTTAATAACTTTAAATGATCATTTTAAACGTTTATCCCAAACATGTAAATCGATAAAAAAAAAAAATTAAATCAAAGCCATTATGTGCGCAATAAAATTAGTTAAATGTTTTGTAAATAAATATATATGTATTTGGTATCCTTGATGTATCTGTTTTATCCTTAGTTCATGCATTACCTATGCATCTTGTGTTTCCAGTAAACGTTTGGCTATTTATTTTTTCTTAAAGAAAGAGAACTTGATATTGAAAGGGTTAATGCAAGGAACACATTGAATTTGTAACCTTGTAGCCATACGACATCCCATTGTGCTTCAGAGGCACTTCTTGCTCTGAAAGTGCTTTCTGGCTTGTCTACCCACAATGCAGTGTTCTGTCACAGCAGCTGTATAACAAATAAAGTGCTACAAGGTGCCTTAAAGCTACATATGACGCAGACTATCTGGCTCGCAGTCACCCCACTGGCAGCTCCCGAGGACTTCGTTCCTCAGTTTTGATCAGTGCAGCTCGGCTCGCTGACTGCCACCCAGCAGCTTGACTTCCGAAAACAAAACACGTAGCAAGCATTGCAGCAATTAATGTCACAGCCTGGAAAGAGTTCGCAGGCTGAAATGCATCAAAAATAAAATAAAAAAATGCTAAAATATGAAACTGAAAAGTGCGCAGAGCAAAGGACAAAATCATTTTATAGTATTTGTAAAACTCGGATATTAAGTTTTATTAAAATCACTGTTATTTTCAGAAAATATTATATTTTTTTTGCTCTGTGGTATTTGTAAAGTGACTTTGAAGTAAACAAAATCTATGTTAAAGCTGATTTCGATTCCTTTTACTGTCATTTTGTAAAGTGTCACTCAAGCCAATAAATGTATTTTATATCAATGCATACATTTCAGAAAAAAAGGATTTGTGCCTATGGTTTGGTGTTGATTACAGAAATCCCATGTAACCCCTTGCTAGGCCACTTTCACGGTTTGTCTAATTAACACCTGTGCCGTAGAATGGGAGGGTGCCCACTGTGTTCAGGGCAAAATCTGCTCACCACAGGTCATGATTTAGTCACTAATCCCAGAGATTTACGTCGTTATAATAAACACAGGTTGAGTGAATTTTAAATGTCGCTAGAAGCAGTAAATGGTATTGTTTTATCCTCTTTACACACTATTGTCTTGTATTCCGGTATGTTTAATATGACATGCTTTCTTAAGGTTAGGGATAGGGTTAGTGATAGGGTTAGGGATAGGGCTAGGGCTAGAATTAGGGCTGGGGTTTGGACTAGGTTTAGAGTTAGGATTAGGGGTAGGGTTAGGGCTAGGGTTAGGACTAGGATTAGAGTTAGGATTAGGGGTAGGGTTAGGGCTAGGGTTAGGACTAGGATTAGAGTTAGGATTAGGGGTAGGGTTAGGGCTAGGGTTAGGACTAGGATTAGAGTTAGGATTAGGGTTAGGGTTAGGGCTAGGATTAGGACTAGGATTAGAGTTAGGATTAGGGATAGGGTTAGGGCTAGGGTTAGGACTAGGATTAGAGTTAGGATTAGGGGTAGGGTTAGGGCTAGGGTTAGGACTAGGATTAGAGTTATGATTAGGGGTAGGGTTAGGGCTAGGGTTAGGACTATGATTAGAGTTAGGATTAGGGGTAGGGTTAGGGCTAAGGTTAGGACTAGGATTATAGTTATGATTAGGGGTAGGGTTAGGGCTAGGGTTAGGACTAGGATTAGCGTTAGGATTAGGGGTAGGGTTAAGGCTAGGGTTAGGACTAGGATTAGCGTTAGGATTAGGGGTAGGGTTAGAGCTAGGGTTAGGAGTAGGATTAGAGTTAGGATTGGGGGTAGGGTTAGGGCTAGGGTTAGGACTAGGGTTAGGAATAGGATTAGAGTTAGGATTAGGGGTAGGGTTAGGGCTAGGGTTAGGACTAGGATTAGAGTTAGGATTAGGGGTATGGTTAGGGCAAGGGTTAGGACTAGGATTAGAGTTAAGATTAGGGGTAGGGTTAGGGCTAGGGTTAGGACTAGGATTAGAGTTAGGATTAGGGGTAGGGTTAGGGCAAGGGTTAGGACTAGGATTAGAGTTAGGATTAGGGGTAGGGTTAGGTCTAGAGTTCCTATAATCTCAGGACAACATCACGATGTACATGTCTTAGTCTGTCTGAGATTGGTTTGAGTTATACTCCTTTCTGCAAATCATATCCTCTCTCAATACTGATATGTAGGGGGAAGAACTGAGAAGATTAAAAGAAGAACTGCCTCCTCTCTGGAATTGACACAATTGAATAAAACATTAACGTTCAATTATCACTTGTTTTAAGCTTTTTTTTTACAAGGAGCTCTGTTTTTCCTTTAAATTTGTATCAAGGATGTAGCAAATTCCATCATAATCCACTTAAGACAAGGCAAAGCCAGATACACATTGTTTCATGTCTCCTCCTCTCTTTATGCTGACTGCCAGGTGTAATGGGCGGAGCTTATAACAATGATTGACAGGAAGCTAAGATGGAGGTGGCTCTCTCTATACTGACTGCCAGGTGTAATGGGCGGAGCTTATAACAATGATTGACAGGGAGCTAAGATGGAGGTGGCTCTCTCTATACTGACTGCCAGGTGTAAAGGGCGGAGCTTATAACAATGACTGACAGGGAGCTAAGATGGAGTTGCCTAGATGGAGTAATAAACAGTGTTTTTATTTCTACAATTAATTTTATTTTTCATTTTTTACAAATACATGTTTGCTAAATAAAGGGATATGTAAAAATAACCCAGTTCTCTAGACTCTCGTCTCCCACAATATCATGGTCAGGTGAGAAGTTATTTATAATGGTGACAATTGCAGCTATCAGTAGTGATGTCGCGAACGCGAACTTCCGCAAATGTTCGCGAACGGGCGAACCCGGCGAACCGCCATAGACTTCAATAGGCAGGCGAATTTTAAAACCCACAGGGACTCTTTCTGGCCACAATAGTGATGGAAAAGTTGTTTCAAGGGGACTAACACCTGGACTGTGGCATGCCGGAGGGGGATCCATGGCAAAACTCCCATGGAAAATTTCATAGTTGATGCAGAGTCTGGTTTTCATCCATAAAGGGCATAAATCACCTAACATTCCTAAATTGTTTGGAATAACGTGCTTTAAAACATCAGGTATGATGTTGTATCGATCAGGTAGTGTAAGGGTTACGCCCGCTTCACAGTGACAGACCAAACTCCCCGTTTAACGCACCGCAAACAACAGCAAACAGTCCATTTGCACAACCGCAAACTCCCCATTTGCACAAGGTTGGATACCAAGCTAGCCATGTCCCGTTCCTTGTCCTCACTGATGTCATTGAAGGTCTCTTCCTCCACCCAGCCACGTACAACACCAAGGGTCCCCGAAAGGTGACAACAAGCCTCCTGTATTTTTCTTTTTTAAATGTACACTACTGTTACACCATATATGAGTTGCACTGGTGTGACACTGTGCCCTGGCAGGCCCTGAAACGCACACGTGTGAAGGAAACTGACTGCTATTATATTACAGTCAAAAAAGTTTTTTTTTTTTAAATGCAAGCTATTGTGACACCAGATTTGAGTGGTGGCACTGGGACCACCTTAAAAATATTGGATATCGCTAAAAATCATGATCACTATATACTTTCTCTACAAACCTCTAAAACGAATCCCTCTGACTACGGCTAAATTCATCTTCTACATCAGAACACTACTCCTAAGATTAGGTTGTATCCATGCCTCGGGTCTTTCATTTAGAATAGGGGCAGCTTCGGTCTCCTTCAACACTGACACTCCAGTGCATATTATTAAAAGAGTGGGCAGATGGAAATCCTCAGTCTACAACCGATATATTCCTCATCCCGAGAAAGAAATGAGGAAAGCTTTTAAAAGTTTGGCTTTGTAAATTTGATGCAATAAGTGTTTTTTTCTTTAATACCTTTTCACCCTCTTTGCATGAACCCGATTTACATATATTACTAATATATTTCCGAACATATATATTATATTATTCACTCACTCACTCTCTGGGCCGGCCTAAGACATCATGCTGCCTAGGTCCAACGATAAATGAATGGGGGGGATAATGTATACTAAACACAGTTTACTGGCTATGGGTGGGGTAATGTATAATAAACACAGGTTACTGGCTATGGGAGGGATAATGTATAATAAACACAGGTTACTGGCTATGGGAGGATAATGTATAATAAACACAGGTTCCTGGCTATGGGAGGATAATGTATAATAAACACAGGTTACTGGCTATGGGGAGGATAATGTATAATAAGCACAGGTTACTGGCTATGGGAGGATAATGTATAATAAACACATGTTACTGGCTATGGGGGATAATGTATAATAAACACAGGTTACTGGCTATGGTGGGATAATGTATAATAAACACAGGTTACTGGCTATGGAGGGATAATGTATAATAAACACAGGTTACTGGCTATGGGGGGGATAATGTATAATAAACACAGGTTACTGGCTATGGGAGGGATAATGTATAATAAACACAGGTTACTGGCTATGGGAGGATACTGTATAATAAGCACAGGTTACTGGCTATGGGGGGGGTAATGTATAATAAACACAGGTTACTGGCTATGGGAGGGTAATGTATAATAAACACAGGTTACTGGCTATGGGAGGATACTGTATAATAAACACAGGTTACTGACTATGGGATGATAATGTATAATAAGTACAGGTTACTGGCTATGGGAGGATAATGTATAATAAACACAGGTTACTGGCTATGGGAGGGATAATGTATAATTGTCAGGATCGGGACAGGGATCCAACACGCAGAGTACAAACAGTAGCCAGATACGTATACCGGACCTTAGAATGGCCGGACTAACGTAAGTAGTACAGTATAGAATGGTCAAAGACAAGCCGAGGTCGAGGGTAACAGAAGACAGGTAAGCGAGAGACAAGCCGAATCAAGGGTAACAGAGATAAGCAGAGTAAGGTAAACAAGCCGGGTCAAAACCAAAAGGGATAATAGAATACACAAGCACTGAGTGACTAGAACAAGCTAGAACCACGACAGGGCAATGAGCTAATGAACGAAGCTCTGTTAAATACCCTGTTCAGAGCAGTAACCACGCCTCCGAGGCGTCCTGATTGGTCCTGCAGCAATTGAGTGACAGGTCATTCCGGAGGAGTGTCCTGATGACAACTTCCTGCCTAGATGCTGTAAAAGGCAGTCACTCCCTCGCGGCCGGCCTTGCATGACCGGATAGACCTTGGAGAAGGGAGCCATCAGGCCGTCTGGATGGAGGAACAGCTAAGTCTCTACCTCTTTCGGAGGTAGAGACCGCAGGTACCCTGACAGTACCCCCCCTCTCAGATACGCCCACCGGGCGGAATACACCAGGGCGAGAAGGGAATCGAGAGTGAAACGCCCTGCGGAGACGGGGAGCATGCACCTCCTCCTGAGGTACCCAACTTCTCTCCTCAGGACCATAACCCTTCCAATCGACCAGATATTGCAGTTTCCCCGGGAGATTCGAGAATCAACGATGGAATTGACCTCATACTCCTCCTGACCCTCCACCTGAACTGAGCGGGGAGGGGCGATCGTGGAGGAGAACCTGTTACATATTAATGGTTTTAGCAAGGAAACATGAAATGAATTAGGAATGCGTAAGGCATTAGGCAACGCTAAACGATACGCAACTGGGTTAATTTGAGACAGTACCCTGTAAGGTCCAATATATCGAGGAGCAAACTTCATGGACGGCACTTTTAACCGAATGTTTCTAGTACTTAACCATACTCTATCGCCTGGAACAAACACCGGTGCTGCCCTTCTACGTTTGTCAGCGTGTTTTTTAACCAGCGTAGAATTGTGCAGAAGGATTTGTCGAGTTTGATCCCACAACTCTCTTAAATTGGCAACATGAACATCCACCGACGGTATCCCTTGAGAAGAAGATTCCGAAGGAAGGATGGAAGGATGAAAGCCATAATTCAAGAAAAAAGGGCTAGAATGCGTAGAATCACAAATGAGATTGTTATGTGCAAACTCCGCCCAAGGAATCAAACCGACCCAATCGTCCTGGTGTTCTGAAACGAAACAACGTAAATATTGTTCAACTTTTTGGTTAGTGCGTTCAGCAGCTCCATTGGACTGAGGATGATAGGCAGAGGAGAAATTCAATTTGATGCCTAGTTGGGAGCAGAATGATCTCCAAAAACGGGAAACAAATTGGGAGCCTCTGTCAGAGACAATTTGGGAAGGTATCCCATGCAAACGGAAAATCTCCCTGGCGAATATCTCTGCTAATTCGGGCGAAGATGGGAGTTTAGGTAAGGGAATGAAGTGAGCCATTTTAGTAAATCTGTCTACCTGAGACTGATCAAAACTGCACTTCTCCAATTTGCAGTATAGACCATGTTGCAGAAGTTTGTGTAACACTTTTCTGACCTGTCTATGGTGAGTCTCAATCTCCTTAGAGTGTATTAGTATGTCGTCCAGGTAAACAATAACACAATCATGCTGAAACTCCCCAAGTACCTCATTAATCAACTCTTGAAATACTGCAGGAGCATTGCATAGTCCAAATGGCATAACAGTGTATTCGTAATGGCCATACCGGGTATTGAATGCCGTCATCCACTCGTGACCTTGCTGGATTCTCACCAAATTGTAAGCCCCTCTGAGATCTAACTTGGTGAAGATTTTGGAGCCCTTAAGACGATCAAATAACTCGGTAATCAGTGGGATGGGATAGGCATTTCTGACAGTTATTTTATTCAAGCCTCGGTAATCGATACAAGGTCTCAGCGTGCCATCTTTCTTTTTAATGAAAAAGAACCCCGCCCCGGCCGGAGAAGAAGACCTCCTGATGAATCCCTTTTCTAAATTCTCCTGAATATACTCCTCTAGAACCGAGTTTTCCTGAACAGACAAAGGATATACATGGCCCCTCGGAGGCATAGTCCCGGGTAGAAGCTTAATTTTACAGTCAAATGACCTGTGCGGCGGCAAAGAATCGGCATTCTTCTTGTCAAACACTGCCCTTAAGTCTAGGTAAAGGTCTGGTATTTGTCTTTCTGTGGACTGAGTAGGATTCTCCTGTATGTTAATATTAGCTAATGGAGAAACCTTGCACAAACACCGATCCTGGCAGCCCTGGCCCCACGAGAGTATCTCCCCTAACTCCCAATCAATAATAGGGTTATGTTCTTTCAACCATGGGTACCCCAGAACTATGGGAACGGAAGGAGACGAAATGAGCAGAAGAGATAAATTCTCCACGTGTAGGATACCAACATTTAACTCAATGGGTATGGTCTCACGAAAGATAACAGGGTCTAGTAGTGGTCTACCATCTATGGCCTCAACGGCCAAGGGTGTCTCCCTTAGCTGGGATGGGAAATTGTTTTTACTAGCAAAGGCTTGGTCGATAAAATTCTCAGCAGCACCGGAATCTATCAAAGCCATAGCCCTTACTACTTCCCTCCCGCAAGTTAAGGAAACTGGTAGCAGAAGCCTGTGATCTTTATAATTAGGAGTAGAGGACAAAATAGAAACACCCAAGGCCTGTCCTCTAGAGAGACTTAGGTGCGAGCGTTTCCCGGGCGGTTAGAACAGTTTGAGAGTAAGTGACCCTTAGCTCCACAATACATACACAAACCCTCTCTTCTCCTGTACTGTCTTTCCTCCTCAGAGAGGCGGGTATACCCTATCTGCATAGGTTCAGGAAGCAAAGATACCGTGGAGTCAGGACTTGGAAAAGCAGGGGCTAACCTAAAAGAAGGTCTCCGGTTCCTCTCTCGAGTGTTCTGTCTCTCTCTTAAACGTTCATCTATACGAGAGATGAACGAAATTAAATCCTCTAAATTCTCAGGGAGTTCTCTGGTAGCAACTTCATCAAGGATTACTTCAGATAAGCCATTCAAAAATACATCCATATACGCCTGCTCATTCCACTTGACCTCTGACGCCAGAGACCTGAACTCTAGTGCATAATCCACCAGTGTTCGGTTCTCCTGTTTCAGACGCAACAGTAATCTGGCTGCATTAACCTTTCTACCTGGAGGGTCAAATGTTCTTCTAAAAGCAGCTACAAAGGCGTTATAGTTATAAACTAATGGGTTATCGTTCTCCCATAATGGGTTGGCCCATCTCAGAGCTTTCTCAATAAGTAGGGTGATAATAACTCCTACCTTTGCCCTATCTGTAGGATAAGAGCGAGGTTGCAATTCAAAATGGATACTAATTTGGTTTAAGAACCCACGACACTTCTCAGGAGCCCCACCATAGCGTACTGGGGGGTTAATGCGAGAAGAAGCACCCACTGTGGCTACCTCTAGACCTGAACCGACAGGAGAAACAGGGGTATTACGTATCTCCTCTGGTGGGTTATTGGCACGAGATAATAGAGCCTGTAGCGCAAGCGCCATCTGATCCATTCTGTGATCCATGGCTTCAAACCTAGGATCAGGAGAAGCAAGCTGACTGTTTGTACTTGCAGGATCCATTGGCCCTGTCGTAATGTCAGGATCGGGACAGGGATCCAACACGCAGAGTACAAACAGTAGCCAGATACGTATACCGGACCTTAGAATGGCCGGACTAACGTAAGTAGTACAGTATAGAATGGTCAAAGACAAGCCGAGGTCGAGGGTAACAGAAGACAGGTAAGCGAGAGACAAGCCGAATCAAGGGTAACAGAGATAAGCAGAGTAAGGTAAACAAGCCGGGTCAAAACCAAAAGGGATAATAGAATACACAAGCACTGAGTGACTAGAACAAGCTAGAACCACGACAGGGCAATGAGCTAATGAACGAAGCTCTGTTAAATACCCTGTTCAGAGCAGTAACCACGCCTCCGAGGCGTCCTGATTGGTCCTGCAGCAATTGAGTGACAGGTCGTTCCGGAGGAGTGTCCTGATGACAACTTCCTGCCTAGATGCTGTAAAAGGCAGTCACTCCCTCGCGGCCGGCCTTGCATGACCGGATAGACCTTGGAGAAGGGAGCCATCAGGCCGTCTGGATGGAGGAACAGCTAAGTCTCTACCTCTTTCGGAGGTAGAGACCGCAGGTACCCTGACAATAATAAACACAGGTTACTGGCTATGGGGGGATAATGTTTAATAAACACAGGTTACTGGTTATGGAGGGATAATGTATAATAAACACAGGTTACTGGCTATGGGGGAATAATGTATAATAAACACAGGTTACTGGTTATGGGGGGTAATGTATAATAAACACAGGTTACTGGCTATGGGAGGATAATGTATAATAAACACAGGTTACTGGCTATGGGAGGATAATGTATAATAAACACAAAAAGAAAAAAGAAAAAAAAACGAATGCAGCTTCAGAATTAATCTAAATTGTATGCTGTCTAGGAGGTGGGAGGGTATGGGAGGGAGGGTATTCTGCTGATTGGCTGGAATGTGTCTGCTGACTGTGAGGTATAGGGTCAAAGTTTACTCAATGATGACGAATAGGGGGCGGACCGAAAATCGCATATGTTCACCATCCGTGGCGAACGCGAACATGCGATGTTCGCCGAGAACTATTCGCCAGCGAACCGTTCGGGACATCACTAGCTATCAGCTATTGGATGTAGAGTCTAACTCCTATCAATCTTTGGCAGTGCGGAACACGTATGCTGCAGTGCGGTGAGATTGAGAATAATGTGTGGGTGACTCCCAGGCCTGTATTTTCCAATAGAAACACTAGTTCAAACTGTGATCTTTGGACCTCCAGTGGTCTCCTCAACGTTGGAGGAGATTCTGAGAGCAGTATAACAGTATGAGTATTTATGTGGCCGTAAAGAATTCTTGTATATCTTCATAAGTAGAAAAATAGAGCTTGGCCAAACCGATTTACAGATACAGAAAAAAAAACCAATAATTATGTAAATTATTTTAGGCTAGCTGAGCTTCATGGGAAATGCAGGTGGAAACCATCAGGGGATCCGAGATTGCTACAACATCAAAGAAGAATAATCTACAAAGCTTCTGACACCATCCGTAAATCACGACTAGTGAATATAAAAATTACCAATAATTGACTGCGTTTCATTTAATAGAATCCCATTTCTTGCAGTCTTCTAATTAAACTTCGTCAGAGACGGCGATGTTCTTTGTGTTTGTAGGTTTTTTTTCCTTTCTTCCTCAATGGTTTCTGACCTCTCTATCTTTTTTCCCTGCAGGATTTCATGAACAAGGAAAGTAAATGAAATGTACTTCGCATTGTGCCACTGCGCAAAGACTGTAACCCATTTACTACTCCGGGGAACGCTCGAGTCATTCGTTTAGACATTCGGGGAGGCGCCTTGCTGGGAGTAATCAGTTTGAACACAATAGAAGAGCAATATTGTTGTACGTGGTTAGAAAGAGCTCAGGTCTGTGACTTCTGGCTGTAATAGAAATAACTCAGGATGGCATCAAATCTCAAATGATTCCGGGATAGAGGTAGGACCATCTTGTGTGCCAGCAGAGCCCAAGGCAATAAATTCCTGCTGAAGCTTCTGTTTGTTTTGTTTCTTTTCCTATTCTTTATAAGCCAAGAGAGAAGAAGTCTTTCATGGACTAACACCCTGTTTTGTTTCAATTTTATACTGATTATAATGAAATTGCAGATGAGCAGCTGAAGAATTGTTCAAGAACAATACCCTAAACCTCTAGCCGTTTGCTAAGCAGTGAATAGTGGTGACATTATATCAGATTTAAAACTTTAGTTAAAATAACCCAGCTGTGACTTTGGCCAGAATTACCTATTGCCAGGGGCGTACCTAGAGTATTTGACACTGTTGCTGTGATTGGCACCCCCTTCCCCCCTTTAAAATATAAAGGAACACCTGCAATTGATTTTTTATGTTATCAATAATTTATATATATATATATATATATATAATTTTCCAGAGTGTATTTTTATATTAATATATATATATATATATATATATATCTATATATTATATATAAATACATTAAGAATGAAAATCTGCTGACCCCTTGCCCCCTCTCTAAAAACAACACTGCCCCCTCCTCTACAAACCCCTGTCCCCCCACAAAACCCCTGTGCAGCCCCCACAAAACCTCTGCCACGACCTACAAATCCTTTCTCCCCCCACAAAACCCCTGCCTCCCTCTGCAAACCCCTTCCACCCCGCCACAAGATGTTAAATCTGCCAATTTCAAGAGAAATCATTTCTATTAATCTTGTTAGTAATACCTTGCTGCTGTCAATCAGAGAGCCACGAGAGTTTCCTGTCTTACTCCCTTTTTAACTGAGAAAATGAATGCTTGTCACACAAGAGTATCGGTTTAATGCATCTGTATTCGAATCACAGAAATTGCCATGCAATGCTTCACTATGAGAAGCATGGGCGTCCGCAGGGGTGGTAAGGGGGGCACTTGCCCCCCCCCCTGGATTTTTCAGCTTGTTCTGCTACTTTTCGTGCGAGATTGAAAATACAGTGCAATACCGTATTGAAATGTATGGAGAGAGACACAGATAGGAAGCTACAGTTTATCCCTGCTTCTCTCTCCTGGCTGAATCTGCAGGGGAGCAGCACATGCAGCCAGTAACTCCCAGACTGCAGAGGCAGCCTACAGATCAGGTAAGTGAGGGATGTGGGGGCAGCCTATAGATCAGGGAAGTGAGACATGGGGGGGGCAGCCTACAGATCAGGTAAGTGAGGAATGGGGGGAAGCCTACAGATCAGGTAAGTGAGGCATGGGGGGACAGCCTACAGATCAGGTAAGTGAGAGATGGGGGGCATCCTATAGATCAGGGAAGTGAGAAATGGAGGGGGGCAGCCTATAGATCAGGGAAGTGAGACATGGGGGGGCAGCCTACAGATCAGGTAAGTGAGGAATGGGGGGAAGCCTACAGATCAGGTAAGTGAGGCATGGGGGGGCAGCCTACAGATCAGGTAAGTGAGGGATGGGGGGCATCCTATAGATCAGGGAAGTGAGAAATGGAGGGGGGCAGCCTATAGATCAGGGACGTGAGACATGAGGGGGCAGCCTATAGATCAGGGAAGTGAGACATGGGGGAACCTATTGATCAGGGTAGTGAGACATGGGGGGCAGCCTATAGATCAGGGAAGTGAGACATGAGGGGCGGCAGCCTATAGATCAGGGAAGTGAGACATGGGGGGCAGTCTATAGATCAGGGAAGTGAGGCAGGAGGGGCAGCCTATAGATCAGGGAAGTGAGGGAGGGGGGGAGACAGCCTATAGATCAGGTAAGTGAGGGATGGGGGGAGGCAGCCTACAGGAAGTGTCAGCAAGGAGCAGGAAGGTAAAGTAAGAGAAGGAGCAGAAAGGAGAAGGAACAGAAATGAGCAGGAAGGAACATCAAGGAGTAGGAAGGGGGCAGCAATGAGCAGGTAGGGACAGCAAGGAGCAGGAAGGAGCAGCAAGGAGCAGGAAGGGTCTGCAAGAGCACAAAGGGTCAGCAAGAAGAAGGAAGGGTCAGCAAGGAGCAGAAAGGGTCAGCTAGGAAAATAAAGGGTCAGCAAGGAGAATGAAGGGTCAGCAAGGAGCTGGAAAGTAAGCAGCAAAAAAAGGTAAAGTAGAAGGAGCAGAAAGGGTCAGCAAGGAGCTGGAAAGGGCAGCAATGAGCAGGAAGGGACAGAAGGAGCACAAAGGTAAAGTAGGAGAAGGAACAGAAATGAGCAGGAAGGGACATCAAGGAGCACAAAGGGTCAGCAATGAGCTGGAAGGGGCACAAGGAGCGCAAACGTAAAGTAGGAGAAGGAGTAGAAATTAGCAAGAAGGGTCAGCAAGGAGCAGGAAGGGTCTGCAAGGAGCAGAAAGTGGCAGCAAGGAGCAGGAAGGGTTTGTAAGGGGCAGCAAGGAGCAGGAGGGGTCTGCAAGGAGAAAAAAGGGTCTGCAAGGAGCAGAAAGGGATAGAAGGAGCACAAAGGTAAAGGAGCAGAAAGAATCAGAAGGAGCACAAAGGTAAAGTAGGAGAAGGGGCAGAAAAGGGTAGCAAGGAGCAGAAAGGGACAGCAAGGAGCACACAGGTAAAGTAGGAGTAGGAGCAGAACGCGTCTGCAAGGAGCAGAAAGGGATCAGAAAGAGAAACGAGCAGAAGGGCGCAAAATATGCAGAAAGTAGTAGAAAGGTAAAGGAGAAGACCGTGTCAGAAGAAAAAGAAGACTGTGTCAAATGAAGGAGAAGAAACGGAGATTGGAGCAGAAAGGACAAGTCAAGTGAACCCTCCTCTTTATTCTGGACACCACATCGTAAGGCTTTGGTATCTGGGCCTGGCAGGGAAACTTTGGACCTTCTCATCTCCCCAGATAAGAAAAAATATCAGTGTTAATGTGTTCACTTCTATTTACTGAGTATCAGGAAGTGCCACTGGGTAGGGGTGTCGCTGATTGGCTTGAGCGGTCAGCTGGCACTCTAAGCCAATCAATAGCTCCCCATTCGTAAAAAAGGTAAAACATTTTTATGAACCAGGAACTAGCGATTGGCTTAGAGCGTCAACTGACCACTCTAGCCAATCTGCAGCACCCATGCCTGACGTCAATCTGCACTTCCTGACACTCCGTTTCAGAAGCCGAATACCACTGAGCGACCTGGAGATCTGGAGATCTGGAGGAAGCCTTTGGGGTTAAACCATTTGAGAGTGGATTAACCCCTTAAAGGAAAGAGAGCACCCAGGGGCTTCCTGGCATCATAGCATTTTCATTTAGATGAAGTTGTTATGGTGATCAGAATGTTCCTTTAATTTGCTTATAGGAACACTATAGTGTCAGGAATACAAACATGTATTCCTGACACCATAGTTGTGAAAACGCTATTCACCCTTCCATTATGTTATAATGACTATGCCCCTTCCCTTTCTTGACATTGTCGAAAAGGGACCAAGCATGGATGTCATTACAATTATACCTCCCACCGGAAAAAATCCTGTGAACGCCCATGATGAGAAGCATCTGATTGGATGCAAGACTCCTTCGCAGGAGGAAGAGCAGAGCAGCAGGAAGGAGATTCTTCTGGCGATGGAATAAAGGAGCAGTTTAATAGCAAACATAAACACAAGAAGGAAGCAACAAAATACAAAGCTAACAAAATGTATGATTTTCAAAGAAACATAAAACCTTCCATTTCATAATGTGTTGGTACGTGCTGTGCCGTTTCATGGTTCCGTGTCATATCTATACTTTAATATATTAAACCTGCAATATGAAATCCCCAAACAGATACCAAGTAATCGATCTGTACGAGCCGCTGTGTCCTGTGTGAGCGGGGAGCAGTGTATAAATTAAGGACTTCGTTTTTTTCTAATGAGGTAATGCCTGCCTCCATGGCCTGTTATACAGTTCCTTCCTCATTTGCACGTTAGACGGAGAATGCAGCTATTTCAAATTTCTTTTTCTTTTTTTCTGTGCAGTTCCTTTAATTACTTTTAGTTCAGGTTGAGTTGCTGTCTTATTTCATGTAATGAAACTCAGATGAGATACATCTAAACGCAGCCGTAAGTCAATCACTTCACATACTGAAGAAGGTGAATACAAAGCAGATATGTGTCTGAAACAGCTCTCTTAAAAAAAAAATATGGATAAAAAAAAAAAAGGGTTGTTTGTTCTAAGCTTTAATGTGTAATCCTGCTGTAATTTGCTGTTTGAAACAAATATCAAAGAATTAAAGTGCACACAGCATGGAGCTTGCACTCTAATAGACGGTAATGGCCGCATTGCATATCAAGGCGTTAATCCTTTGTGAAGTAATTATAGAGGGGGATATGTTTTTCCTCTTAAAGAGACATTCCAGGCTAGAACTTGACTGGTACTTTGCTATTCATTATATAGATAATGCATCAGCGAACAGTCCAAACACCATAACCACTACAGCCCGCTGCTGTAGCAATGCTGCTAGAAGTGTTCTCTCCCTAACAGTAGTCAAACCATTTAAGAATTTTTTGATAACTACTCTGGGGACCTTTTGGCATGTTCCGCTACACTCCACTGCCCTAGACGTTCCTGCTCTAAACTAAGCCAGGTGGTTTAACCATTGATTGAAAGCGTTCAGCTGACAGTGGTTATGGTGCTTGGAATGTTCCTTAGAAATATGCAACAATCCCAAATAATGAAATATAAACAAGATACTTACAATTTAAATTTCCTCATTACATCATCAGCCAATCAGGAGCCTCTCATTCTTGTCTAAGGAGTCTGTACTGTAGGACTTATATAACCTAGACCTGCAACTGTCAATGTGCAGGTGGGAGTATTTCACATGGAGGAGATCTGTTTGGAGAAAATATGCATTGGTACAGGTTTTAAGCAGCCTTTAATAATGTTGCAAAATTGCATAATTATATGTGTATAAGGATGGGGGTGGGGGGGGGGGCTAGAAGATTTCAAAGCTCTCTGCACAGTCTGAACTCTAAGTAGGAGTTTCTAGCTGTCACAGATTTACTCTGCTTCCCGATGACTTGATTATAATAATGACTTTATTGGAGAGTGTGATGAACTGAACCTCGTCACTGGTCCTTGGAGGGTCCTGCTGGCCAGCCTCTTGCCAAAAGACTATGGGCCAAGTCAATGACTGTAAAGACCCATATTTCATTCCCCCTGGTTCGGCACTTTCCAGAGAACCGAATGCTAGCTCCCTGGCGGCCGTTCGCATGGACCAAAACTGCGAACAGACTTCAGGAGGACTTAGCTGTGAATGCTCTGGAACTATTTTCGGCATGAAGATTTTGTGGCTCCCGGTTGGTCCTCCTGCGGGACTTAGCCGTGATTCTATGGAACTATTTTCGGCATGAAGACTTCACGGTTCCCGGTTGGTCGCCAGCAGCACTTAGCCGCGATTCTATGTTTTGGGCATGGGACCATGTGTGTGGTCGGTAAAAACTATGACTTCCAGGAAATTCCTGATCCCCTAAACTGTTCTGGGTGTTTTTGGATATGTTGGTCACCCAGATCAGGGCTATCAGGGGATGTAACTTGTGTGGGGATTTTATGTGTTTTAAGGTATTTTGGGGGTTTTGTATAAATGTGTGTTTTTTTTTGTTTGGAGATAATTGAGTTTAGTATAGTGCTTGACTCAATTATCTCCTAAGTAAAGGGGAAGGCTTATTGTATTGTATATGGGAGTGTCATGCATTGTAACACTGTTATCACTGGTCTGTGACTTTGTAATGGAGTTTCCCACAAGGTGCAGGGGATTGTTAAACAAGGACAAGTGTGGCACCTTTTAAATCAGTTCCTCTTCACCCTCAACATAGAGCCTCATCTCATGTGTGGAGGGGACAGCTATATTCACTCTGGGGATTGCTATACTCATTATACTCCCCTGGGTATAATCACTAGCTCTTATAAGAGCTGTTCCTGCTACGCTCTCTGGGCTAGGAGAGGTCTACCCACTGGAAGCTGGATCCTGGTCTTGGGTCCAGGATGTGTGGAGCACAGCAAGACCCCAACCAAGCTGCGGCGGTTCATGGGATTTACCGTGGTTATGGTGTTCCAGTACAGTGCTTATGGTGCTCGCAAGTACTAGGAAACAGCGATTGACGGAGGTACCCGGTCGGGGTGCCAGGCAGTCCATCACAGAGAGAACCTGCAAATTTGGAGAGACAGAAATGGAGCAATGACATCACATGCCCAGGTCCAGTATCAAGCAAAAAATAAGTAATCTAGAATGGAGGGAGTCAGACAGAAAATGCTGGGTTAAAAGGCAGAATGCAGCAAAAACAATGCAGATAACTAACATCTAGTTTATCTTCATCAATCCTGGAGTTATGCCAAATCTCCGGTCATCTCTCAAGAGTACTCGGAGCCAGGTTCAGTGCTCACATTGGTTTTTAAATAGATAGGCAGTACGTGTGACCAAAGAGGACTTAAATACTGCCAATAACATTTTACTGCAAGTCTATGAACCACCAGGTCTCTTTTGATCCTTGACTTGTGGCTGTACCCAATTCCCGAATATAAATCAACTGAGCCCTAGGATATCACTACTACATAAAGGGAAAATAGGATAGTTTGTGTCACTGGAACTAAGCGTAACCGGACTTAATTTGATGCCTATAGAATGGCGGAATTGCAAGAAAGTCAAAGAACAAGCTAAAGCTCATACAATGATACCCATTAGGCATGATTGTTATGACCTTATGGGGTAAGTGTCCTGCACCAGAAATGACCGCAGGCCGACTATGGAGCAGAGAGACAGAAAGCCAGGAGCTGGGCTGCAGGTAACGTGTAATTACTCTCCAGAACCTAGACAGTTAAACAGTGCTTGTAGTTTTATCTAGATTTGTTTTTGTTCCTCATGAAAAACATGTTTTGTGGTTTAGTGTGTTTCCTCAGAGGCTTAGTTATCTTCTGTTTGGAGCATTGGGTAATGAAGGAGAAGACCTAGAAATTGCTTTCCTCTGGTCACTATGTACTCCCAATACACCCAGGATGCCATCGCAGAATCAGAATCAGATCCAGCGCATTAACCAGGACACATTTTATTTACACAGTGCCTTTTATTATAGCCCCAGGAGGCTTTTACTTATATATATATATAAAATAGTCATCATTACTGTTACATATTACTCACTATGTCAAGAAAAAACTGATGGCAAGCTCTTTGGGGCAGAATGTTCCTTGTGTGCAACAATTTATAAGCAGTTCTACTTGAACTGGAGCCAGGCCACATTTAAACATTTTATTTGCTTGGTAATAAATAATTTTCTCTGCTTTTCGAATATTGTGGGGTGATATAATGGTGATTGGGGAGGTGGTCGGGGAGGGGGAGTCTCAGCTTCCAGGTCATGGACAATTTTTCTTTTACCCCCGAATTACTCCTGAAGTCTTTGGAAATCTATGGTTCAAGTGGTTTCACTTGAGAAAACAATGCAATGAGATTTCCGTATAAAAGTATTATATGGAAAACTGTTTAAATGTATCCATGAAGATGTTAAATAGAACAAAGCTTCCCATCAAAGGTCACAGCAAGGCATAGATAATAAGGACAAAGCGAGTGGTCAGTGTTTTGTCTGCTAATCTGTTTCCTGCTAGCAAGATGATAGCTAGACGCTACTCTGTCACGCCACTTTGATTCTGCTCATTCAACTTCAAAGTCATAAATGATCAGAAAGTGAACTTTGAAACATTTTTTACATTTTCCTAAACAACTAGGATGTATCAAGGGATGTTGTGTTGTTTGGAGGCAAACGGATAATGATGCAGATGAATATTTTTAAGAACATTTTGTTACAGAGAGATAAACTGCAAGTTCTTATATTATCCCAAGGATTAGTTCAGCTATTTCTCTGAAGCTGCTTAAAAAGCAGAAAAAAAATAAAAATAAAACAAGAAAAACACTGGCGATGGCAAATGATAATCTAAATAATTTGAGGATGAATTTAGCATGAAAAATCCAGCTTAATCTTAAATGAGATCATTGTTTGAAATAATCTTAAACTCTGCTACTGTTTGAAAATAATCATCTTTACTGCAATTGCTTTTAAAATACCAGTTCTCTGTCTCCGGATGTTAGTGTCATTGGAATTATTGTTGAACAATAACAACAACAGAACTTTTTATCGTTTTTTTTGTTTTTTATATATTTTATTTTACAAAACTGTTCAACTTCCAAAAAGAAGTCAGACTAGTGGTGAGCAGGGCCGGCCTTAGGCAAATAGGCGCCCTGTGCGAAAAGTCTTCATGGCGCCCCCCCACCACCCACCAAGTTGCCTGAATACAGTAACACACACAGGCACCAGGGACGTGTATATCGTGAGGCAAACAAGGCATCTGCCTTAGGTGGCACTTTGCAGGGGGTGGCAAAAAAAGCCGCCCCCAAACCCTCAGGCAGATCCCTTGCTTGCCTCACGTCCTGGGGGGCTCAAGAGCTGGCCGGCTGGCCATGTTTGAGCCCCCCCCCCCGAGGCTGGCAGCGGGCAGTGAAGGAGCATACTCACCTGAGCTCTTCCTGCTCAGCTCCCTCTGCGCCGCTTAATGAAGCCGGGAGCCGGAATATGACATCAGTCCGGCTCCCGGCATCACTAAGAGCCGCCTACTCAGTCTGTGCGCCCCCTGCCTGCCCGCCCAGCAGCCACACCGGACTGCAGGCAAGAAATCCACTCCAGCTCTCCCATGGAGGCTGGGTGGATTTAAAATAAAATTGTGAGTGCTAGTGGAAATGTCTGTGTGTGTGTGTGTCTGTGAGTGTGTATGTCTAAGTGAATGTGTGTGTGTGTGTGTGTCTGTGAGTGAATGTGTGTGTGTGTGTGTCTGTAGGTGTCTGTAAGTGTGTGTGTCTGTAAGTGAATGTGTGTGTGTGTGTGTGTAAGTGTTTATGTGTGTGTGTCTGTGAGTGAATGTGTGTGTCTGTGAGTGAATGTGTGTGTCTGTGAGTGAATGTGTGTGTCTGTGAGTGAATGTGTGTGTCAGTCAGTGAGTGTGTATGTGTCAGTCAGTGAGTGTGTATGTGTCAGTGAGTGAGTGTGTATGTGTCAGTGAGTGAGTGTGTATGTGTCGGTCAGTGGGGGCGTGCGTCTGTCAGTGAGAGTGTGCATCTGTCAGTGTGTGTCCAAGTAATAGTGTGTGTGTGTATGTCATTGTTTGTCAGTGTATATGAGAGTGTGTGTCTGTCAGTGAGTGTTCGTCTGTCAGTGAGTGTGCGTCTGTCAGTGAGTGAGCGTCTGTCAGTCAAAACGCGGCCTTGACAGGAAGGGGTGGGGGAAATTTAAACTTGGTTACAGGCATGTACACACACACACACACACTCAGTTAAAGGCAGTCACACATACAGGCACAGGCACACACAATGGCACAGCTACAGCGACACACACAGAGTCACACACAGACAGTCACACACACACACAGACAGACAGTTATACACACACACAAGCAGTCACACACACACACAGGCAGTCACACACACACACAGGCAGGCAGTCACACAAAGACAGTTACAGACAGACAGTTACAAACAGACAGACACACACAGGCAGGCAGACAGTCACACACGCAGGCAGGCAGTCACACACGCAGGGAGGCAGTCACAGACAGTTAGACAGGCAGTCACACACACAGACAGTCACACACACAGGCAGTCACACACACACACAGGCAGTCACACACACACACAGGCAGTCACACACAGTCACACACACAGGCAGTCACACAGACAGACAGTCACACACACACACACAGGCAGTCACACACACAGACAGGCAGTCACACACACACAGACAGACAGTCACACACAGGCAGTCAGGTAGACAGACAGTCACACACACACACAGTCCCACACACAGTCACACAGCCACATGGGACATGTGGGGGGGCTATAGGGACACATGGGGGCTATAATGGGACACATGGGGGCTGGGGAGGGAGCTATAGGGACACATGGGACTATAAGGACATATGAAGGGACATATGAAGGGTACAGGGACACATGGAGGGCTGGGGGGGCTATAGGGACACATGAAGGGCTGGAGGGGGGGTATAGGAGCATATGAAGGGCTGGGAGGGGGGGAATAGTGGGACACATAGAGGGCTGGAAAAGAGGGCTAACAGGCAAACAGTCACACTTACCTCTATCCAGTGGATGCAGCTGGCTGATGGGGAAGCAGGGACTCCTTCCCTCTTCCTGTGCAGCAGGGGCTTCGGGAGGTATTAGCCCCGCCTCTGCCTCGCGATAAGCCCTGCCCCCGCAGCTCGGTAAGCCCCGCCCCCTCTGCCGCGATTTTTTTTTTTTTTTTTAATAGACCCTGACACCGGCCATGTGCGGGCTGTGTCGGCTGTCAGGGCGCCCCCTGTTCCATGGCGCCCTGTGCGGCCGCACAGCTCGCACACCCCTAAGGCCGGCCCTGGTGGTGAGAGTGTAAGCATAAACGTATAGAGTAGAAAGGCTCATGGTGAAGGAAAGTGCAGGAGTGAAATCATAAAGGAGACTGATTCTTTGTGAAGGAGAGTATGGGAGTGAAATCATAGAATAGAGAGATTCAGGGTGAAGGAGAGTATAGGAGTGAAATCATAGAGTAGACAGATTCAGGGTGAAGGAGAGTATAGGAGTGAAATCATAGAGTAGACAGATTCAGGGTGAAGGAGAGTATAGGAGTGAAATCATAGAGTAGACAGATTCAGGGTGAAGGAGAGTATGGGAGTGAAATCATAGAGTAGACAGATTCAGGGTGAAGGAGAGTATAGGAGTGAAATCATAGAGTAGACAGATTCAGGGTGAAGGAGAGTATAGGAGTGAAATCATAGAGTAGACAGATTCAGGGTGAAGGAGAGTATGGGAGTTTAATCATAGAGTAGACAGATTCAGGGTGAAGGAGAGTATGGGAGTGAGATTATAGAGGAGACAGACTCGCAGTGAAGGAGGGTATGGGAGTAAAATCATAGAGTAGACAGATTCAGGGTGACGGAGAGTATGGGAGTGAAATCATAGAGTAGACAGATTCAGGGTGAAGGAGAGTATAGGAGTGAAATCATAGAGTAGACAGATTCAGGGTGAAGGAGAGTATAGGAGTGAAATCATAGAGTAGACAGATTCAGGGTGAAGGAGAGTATAGGAGTGAAATCATAGAGTAGACAGATTCAGGGTGAAGGAGAGTATGGGAGTTTAATCATAGAGTAGACAGATTCAGGGTGAAGGAGAGTATGGGAGTGAGATTATAGAGGAGACAGACTCGCAGTGAAGGAGGGTATGGGAGTAAAATCATAGAGTAGACAGATTCAGGGTGACGGAGAGTATGGGAGTGAAATCATAGAGTAGACAGGTTCAGGGTGAAGGAGAGTATAGGAGTGAAATCATAGAGTAGACAGATTCAGGGTGAAGGAGAGTATAGGAGTGAAATCATAGAGTAGACAGATTCAGGGTGAAGGAGAGTATGGGAGTGAAATCATAGAGTAGACAGATTCAGGGTGAAGGAGAGTATAGGAGTGAAATCATAGAGTAGACAGATTCAGGGTGAAGGAGAGTATAGGAGTGAAATCATAGAGTAGACAGATTCAGGGTGAAGGAGAGTATGGGAGTTTAATCATAGAGTAGACAGATTCAGGGTGAAGGAGAGTATGGGAGTGAGATTATAGAGGAGACAGACTCGCAGTGAAGGAGGGTATGGGAGTAAAATCATAGAGTAGACAGATTCAGGGTGACGGAGAGTATGGGAGTGAAATCATAGAGTAGACAGATTCAGGGTGAAGGAGAGTATAGGAGTGAAATCATAGAGTAGACAGATTCAGGGTGAAGGAGAGTATAGGAGTGAAATCATAGAGTAGACAGATTCAGGGTGAAGGAGAGTATAGGAGTGAAATCATAGAGTAGACAGATTCAGGGTGAAGGAGAGTATGGGAGTTTAATCATAGAGTAGACAGATTCAGGGTGAAGGAGAGTATGGGAGTGAGATTATAGAGGAGACAGACTCGCAGTGAAGGAGGGTATGGGAGTAAAATCATAGAGTAGACAGATTCAGGGTGACGGAGAGTATGGGAGTGAAATCATAGAGTAGACAGATTCAGGGTGAAGGAGAGTATAGGAGTGAAATCATAGAGTAGACAGATTCAGGGTGAAGGAGAGTATAGGAGTGAAATCATAGAGTAGACAGATTCAGGGTGAAGGAGAGTATGGGAGTGAAATCATAGAGTAGACAGATTCAGGGTGAAGGAGAGTATGGGAGTAAGATTATAGAGGAGACAGACTCGCAGTGAAGGAGGGTATGGGAGTAAAATCATAGAGTAGACAGATTCAGGGTGACGGAGAGTATGGGAGTGAAATCATAGAGTAGACAGATTCAGGGTGAAGGAGAGTATAGGAGTAAGATCATAGAGAAGACAGATTCAGGGTGAAGGAGAGTATAGGAGTGAAATCATAGAGTAGACAGATTTAGGGTGAAGGAGAGTATGGGAGTGAAATCATAGAGTAGACAGATTCAGGGTGAAGGAGAGTATAGGAGTGAAATCATAGAGTAGACAGATTCAGGGTGAAGGAGAGTATAGGAGTGAAATCATAGAGAAGACAGATTCAGGGTGAAGGAGAGTATGGGAGTAAGATTATAGAGGAGACAGACTCGCAGTGAAGGAGGGTATGTGAGTAAAATCATGGAGTAGAAAGATTCAGGGTGAAGGAGAGTATAGGAGTAAAATCATAGAGTAGACAGATTCAGGGTGAAGGAGAGTATGGGAGTGAAATCATAGAGTAGACAGATTCAGGGTGAAGGAGAGTATAGGAGTGAAATCATAGAGTAGACAGATTCAGGGTGAAGGAGAGTATAGGAGTGAAATCATAGAGAAGACAGATTCAGGGTGAAGGAGAGTATGGGAGTAAGATTATAGAGGAGACAGACTCGCAGTGAAGGAGGGTATGGGAGTAAAATCATAGAGTAGACAGATTCAGGGTGAAGGAGAGTATAGGAGTGAAATCATAGAGTAGACAGATTCAGGGTGAAGGAGAGTATAGGAGTGAAATCATAGAGAAGACAGATTCAGGGTGAAGGAGAGTATGGGAGTAAGATTATAGAGGAGACAGACTCGCAGTGAAGGAGGGTATGGGAGTAAAATCATAGAGTAGAAAGATTCAGGGTGAAGGAGAGTATAGGAGTAAAATCATAGAGTAGACAGATTCAGGGTGAAGGAGAGCATGGGAGTGAAATCATAGAGTAGACAGATTCAGGGTGAAGGAGAGTATAGGAGTGAAATCATAGAGTAGACAGATTCAGGGTGAAGGAGAGTATAGGAGTGAAATCATAGAGAAGACAGATTCAGGGTGAAGGAGAGTATGGGAGTAAGATTATAGAGGAGACAGACTCGCAGTGAAGGAGGGTATGGGAGTAAAATCATAGAGTAGACAGATTCAGGGTGAAGGAGAGTATGGGAGTAAAATCATAGAGTAGACAGATTCAGGGTGAAGGAGAGTATGGGAGTGAAATCATAGAGTAGACAGATTCAGGGTGAAGGAGAGTATAGGAGTGAAATCATAGAGTAGACAGATTCAGGGTGAAGGAGAGTATGGGAGTGAAATCATAGAGTAGACAGATTCAGGGTGAAGGAGAGTATGGGAGTAAGATAATAGAGGAGATACACTTGCGGTGAAGGAAGTATGGTAGTGAAATCATAGAGAAGACAGACTCACAGTGAAGGAAGTATAGGAGTCAAATCATAGAGGAGACAGACTTGCGGTAAGGGAAGTATGGGAGTGAAATCATAGAGTATGAGTGTAATACAGACTCATTGTGAAGGAAGTATGGGAGTAAAATCATAAAGAAGACAGACTCGCAGTGAAGGGAGGTTTGGAATTAAAATTATAGAGGAGACAAATTCAGGGTGGAAGAGAGTATGGGCTTGAATTTATAGAGTCAACAGAATCCCAGTAATGGAGGGCAGGATAGGAATTAAATCACAGTGGACAATGATTTGCGGTGAAGGAGATATAAGATTATTCTTTAAACATGTATTCCTTGGTGAAAAATGACTCTTTCATTACTTACTCAAATCAGACTTCCACTGAATAAACACGTTATTATTAATAATGTGTGTAACGGATCACCTGGCACCCCGACTGAGTACCTCCGTTAATGGATGCTCCTAGCGTTTCCTGAGGACTCCAAGTACTCTGGCAGACACCACAATCACCGAATCCGAGAAACCTTTTAAATTCTCCCAAGCATCTGAATGCTGTAGACCATTGAATAGGAACCATACGAATAGGCTTGTACTCCTAGCAGTCAACTGGAACAGCATGCAATAAATCCTTCCCCCCAATAATGAGACGACACATCACTTTGAGGGTAAAACAGGAACTCTGGACTGGCTCATCCAGCCTGGCTTTTATTTCCAACTCACACATACAGGCCACACCCAGGGGGAGGCATAAAAGAACCAATGACATAGATGTTACCTCCCACACATCCCCTCCCCTTAGTGTGACACATAATCCCATTATGCATACAGTGTAAAATATACTTTTACACAACATTCATAACTATAAAACCATACATCACATTCACATAAAAATACATATCCACAATCAATCCATTCAGGGGAACAACATATTAAAAAATGGCATGAATCCGACCAGGGGTTCAAATGTTACTAAAAGTATCTTTTGTTCCTTTTTGGCTGGCAGAAAAACATCCCCACAATGCACCCTGGTTTCCTCCCTTCTCCCTGGAGTTAATTGGAGAAGTAATCCAATTACCCAGGACTAAAGGCAGACTCCATTAACCACATGGTTGCAAAACAACATAAAACACTTTAAAATACATAAAGTCACATTTACACATAACACACAGACATTTCACCTATCCCCAGATAGCTGGGATCTGCACGCACAAAACTACCGAATAGCGCGCAGATCCTACTCACACAGTACAATTGCCATGGAGCTAAAGTCTTTCCCATAGTCTTTCATTATATGAATAGGCTCCATGGTATGGCTATCTGGGGTATCACATTCCCATAAAGTCTGGTCCATAGTCCAAAGGCAAGAGGCGGGCAATCAGCCCCCTCCAAGGACACGTGGCGAGGTCGGTTTCGCCACAATGTGCATATTAAGGGATACTCCTCTTTTGTGGTTGTGGTCAACCCACAAGGAAATTCTGTCTGTGATTGTCTTATACAGGTGATATCGGTGGACCATGTGCTTGTTGAGTCTCTCACACAACAGTCCATCATTCCCTTCAAGACACATTGCTTGCAAGGACTGTCATGGAACAACGATTGTCCTAATTCCTTGTCATTAAGGGGTTAAACACAGATTATGTCCTAATATGCCACACATGACTGACACTTTTTAAATCAATGGAAAGTGTGTGACAATATACTTTGTTTGTGTGTATATGTATATGTATTTCTTTAGATGACACTCTTTCCGATTTACTTTTCACGGGTCCAAAAATCAATTGTGATATAACGGTTTACATCTTAGTTCATATAACATTTCCTGTCTTTCTCGAGGCTACAGAGAATTTGTCTTGTGTTCCCTTCTGATCTGATTAGGCATGTGAGGCAGGAAAACACGATTGTAAAAAATGCTCTTTTCTTTTTCTGTGAAGTCAGATGATTGCGAGATAGAAAAAGCTGATTACATTTCCCTAAGCAGAAACAAATGAGAATGTATCTTCTCAGATTCCCCAATGTTGCTTCTCTTCGCTATTAATGTTTTTTTATTGGTTCTGTGTTTGTGATATGATTGCATCTGTCGGTCTAACCTCGAGCACAAAACAGCTTACAGGGTTACTTAGATGAACTGATTTCTGTGTGTTTGACATACAGAGAAAATTTGCAGATGATACTCATTGGCAATGTGAGACTTCTTTTTTCATCATTAAAGGTGAAAAAACATCTATAAGTCTTATTATAAAGTAACCTCTTACTGTAGAGGAGGACAGTCTAATTAGGTTAACTGTCTATCCTTGTTATTGAGTATGTCCTGCTCTGCTATCTTTAGCTTTCCCACAGAAAGTGCTTTTTATGTGAACACTTCATAAACTGCCAGTAATAGTCATCTCACCAATGTAACCTGTCACTAAAATGGCAATGGTATCTGAGGATACATGAGACAAAAACAAAGTGGATGACTGCGCTTAAAAAGTGCTCTAGCCTGACCAGGGATCGAGCTGGACGTGGCTGTGTAGAGCTCCTGCCCCAACGCACAATTTACAGCTTACTTTAGCACTATTCTAGACCCAAATCGACACCTTTTGCCAAGCATGGACAAAGAGAACTCTAAAAAACAACCCAGGAGGGGGACCAAGGGAGGAACGACGGTTCTGGACCTGATGACGGCTCATAAGACCGGGCCTCAGGATCCCCAAGATGGCGCCGGACGGAGCCCTTCGCCCCGACCATCCTCACCACACGAGGCGCTGGGAGATAGCAGGAAAAGGAGCGAAACATCACAAATCCTGGAGCGCCTCGATGGAGTCCAGTCTTACCTGGCTGGCGAAATTGTGAACGCCACAGAGGTGCTCCGTGGCGAGATTGCGGCCCTGGGCACACGCACCGCCCGACTCGAGGAACGGATGGAGGCCACAACCAAGGCCCATAATGCGGCGGTAGCCCATCTCAATGGCCTGGCGGCCCGAGTGACTGAAACGGAGCTGGCTATCGAAGACATGTCCAACAGGTCTAGGAGAAATAATCTCCGTATACGTGGCCTGCCGGAGGGCGAAAAGGAGGGCATGCTACCAGCGATTCTCATGGCGCTATTTAGACCTCTCTTGCCAGATCTCCCTGAAGACAGGTGGCACATGGAGAGGGCCCATCGAGCCCTCCGAACGAGAAGGGTTGACGCCAACTCCCCTCGGGATATCATCGTCCGGTTCCTTTTCTTCCAGACGAAGGAAGCATTACTGCGCAAAAGCAGAGAGGCCAAGATTATGCACGACGGAAAAGAAATCCAGGTGTACCAAGACTTAGCCCCTAGTACACTGCAGAGGAGACGGGAGTGGAGGCCCGTTACGGAAGCCCTGCGGGGAGCAAACATACAGTATGCATGGGGGTTCCCATTTCGTCTTATGGCCTTTAGAGGGGGGAAGACCCTTACTCTGACCCCTACCGGGGACCCGGGAGCTTTCCTGAATGCCCTGGGAGTAGCTGCTCGAGGAGACCTACCTGACATGAGGCCTGCGCACCGGGATCTGGACTTTCTTCCGATCGAATGGCAGGAGGTGGGAGCAGGTCGGCGCTGACTTCGGAGGCCGGTATAGTATGTTGGCCCAGAGTTAACTTTCTTTCTGCGAGGTAGAGGCTCAGCGGGGGGGACCGGGACTGTGTTTGGGTGGGGGGTTTTTTAGGGCCTGTGGGGCCCGAGCATCCCTGACCCCTGGTCTCTGGGGCCTAGAGTGGGGAGAGGGGGGGCTCCTGGTGATTTTGGGGAGGGGGCTATGGGAATGATGCCACAACCTTCCAGGCAAATGGTGCTGGGACTGGGGTCTGTTTTCCCATACTCGTCCGGCTGCTCTGCTAAGATGTGTGAGAGGAGGCTTGGGACATCGCAGCAAGGAGCCACGGCCCATTACTTACAGGCCGAGGGGGGGCTTGAAAGTTGCAGGACTGCTACGAACACTAGGGGCTGGTGGAGGCTATGACCACCCATGCGGCCCTCGGGCCTGACTCACCTTGTTTAGCATTTTATGGTGTTCTATCCCTCTGGTTTGTCTTATGCACGGGGGCCGGGGCACGGGTATCTCCTACTGCCTTAGGGGGACTGACACACTTCTGCTCAACCCTGTGCAGATTACTCTTTCTCCGATCTCGGATTACAATCCGGGGTACATGCTGTTTTGCGATAGGGGAGCATGTGGAGCAATCATACTGCCGGTAAAAATAAGATAAAGGGACGGGCAATGGAATGCAACCATAGTCACCTCCTGATGACATCCATAAGCACATACAGGAGTTTTTCACAATACTACAAACATATATTTTACAAAGCGCACATCACAACATAGGGAACTCAGGTACAACCACCTGTAAAGGGGGGAACAAAAACAGATAAACATTTTTCTATTGTTCTTTGAATTAATTACACATAAAGTTTTGCCTCACGCAACGTAAAATAAGAGACGGGGCACAGCAAAATGTAAACCCTCTTCCTTTGCGTGTTTAGCCCTAGCAACAAATAAAGTTTTGTCTCACGTCAAAAAAAAACAAAAAAAACAAAAAAAACAAAAAAAAAAAAATAAAAAATTAATGAACAAAAAATCAAAAAACAAAAAAGAAAAAAAAAAAAAAAGAAGAAAAAACAAGAGAAAAACTATATAAAATAAACAATAAAACCAATCTATAAACAAAAGAGTAAACAAGCAAACACTAGAAAGACGTAAGATGTACACATAAGAGATAACGTATTACATCTAAAACTGCAACAACTGAGGGGGCACATGAAAACTAAGTAAACTAAATAGACGCCAACACAAGAGGGAGGAGGACTGCATACTAACATTATTGCATACCACGATCGCAAAGCAAGGAATAGGTTGGGGGCGGTTTGGAAATACAGGGGGTCATGGGTCGGAGGAGGCAGGAGGCTGGTCCTGTTTGGGGATAGGAGATCCCAGGTCTTACAGCCATACTACTGTTTAAGGTTACTTTTTTGAAATGTTATGTTGTAAAGTTACTAAATGCTTACACACTATGTTTTTTCGATGTGGCGAGGCCTTAGGGCGTGCGGACACTCTATACGGTGCCCTAGCAGCGCGTACCAAAGGGTAATTCTCATGCCATGCTGTATTTTACGATGTCTAGATACAATTTATGTAAACACCATTGTGCTGAGGGGGATGGGCTCGTGAACCCGCATTTCTCTCCAGCGCTGGACGCGGTTGGGATGCGGGGTCTTGACCCCACAGACGCCTGGCGGAGAGTAAGACCAGGCAACCTTGGTGGAGCGCGAGATGTGCACCACCTTTTCTTAGGTGATTCTATTTTCTTCTTTTTATCTCTCTCTTATTCTTTCTTTCTCTCCCCCCCCTTCCTAAATCTCATTTTCTTGCTTTTTCCCTGTTCTATCCTGGGGGCGTGGCGGCGGAGTCAGATGGTGGGAACGCGGAGGGAACAGAGGTGGGCGTGCACTGCAGCAGACCGAGTAGTTTGGACTCATGGCAGTTAAAATTTCTTCCCTGAACGTTAAAGGGCTTAACTCCCCGACTAAACGGAGATTATTATTCAGAGAAATAAAACGAATGAGAACCGACATAGCTTTTATTCAGGAAACGCATCTTCCCCGACAGGCTAAATTTAAACTGAAAGATCACACTTACAGCTCGACCTATGAAGCCAGGGCATTATGTAAACGCAATGGAGTGGCGATACTGATACGGAATAGCTGCCCCCTTAGAGTAGTAGCCACTGAATCCGACACGGAGGGTCGATATGTGATAGTTTCGGGCACCATGCTCTCCCACCATATCCATTTAGTTAATATATACGCGCCAAACCGCCCAGAGACAGCTTTCTGGGAATCGCTTCAGGCCAAACTTCAGACACTACCCCATGGGATGGTGATCGTAGGGGGCGACATGAACGCGACGCCCAGCCCTGCAGCTGACAGAAAGACGGACAGAGGCACTCACAGGTCCCAGGGGAAGGGGAGCCAGGACAGACTGCTGCAGGACTTCATAGCGGGTTCGGGGTTGGTGGACGTGTGGAGAGCACATCATCCAAGTACGAAGGATTACACCTTCTTTTCGGCCCCACATGGGTCGTATTCTAGGATCGACATGTTCCTGGTTAATTCCGGGTGCCTACCTAAGATACTTGGCACGGACATCGGGACCATCTCCTGGTCGGATCATGCCGACATATCACTAACCCTGGGGAAGCTATGCGAAGCGACCCCATGGACGTGGCGACTCAACGCCTCCTTACTGAAAGACCAAGAAGTAGCAGACCAGGTTAGGGCGGAGCTTGAACAATTTTTCGAGACCAACACAACCCCTGATGTGACACTGGCAACCGTGTGGGCAGCCCACAAAACAGTGATAAGAGGCACGCTCATAAAAATAGCAACGGCCAGAAAGAAATTGAAATTTCAGAGACTGGAAGGCCTCCTGAGAGACCTTAAAAGGGTGGAACAACAAAACCAGGGTAGCCCGACGGATCGCACCGCGCAGCGTCTACGGGAGGTACGGTTGGCAATACGCCAGCTGCTTCTCGACGATACGGCCAGATCCCTTACGTGGTCTAGAAGGAATTTCTACGAACATGCAAATAAAATGGACACTCTTTTGGCGAGGGTCCTGAAACCCAGACACCGCGGGGGACACATTACGTCCATAAGACACAAAGATGGCTCGATTAAATCTAGTCCACGAGATATCGCGGAAGTCTTCACAGATTATTACAAATCCCTGTACAATCACTCCCCGGGGTCCGAGACGCGGAAAGAGGGGGACGAGGCGCTGACGCAGCGATTTCTGGCAGACTTAGGGCTACCTAAACTAGACCAAGCAGCTGCGGACGTACTAGCGGCAGAAATCACAAACGAGGAGGTAGCGCAGGCTATAGCCGCCCTGAAAGGGAAGAAAGCTCCGGGACCTGACGGGTTCGACGGGAGCTACTATAAGGAATTCCGGGAGGAGCTGACTCCCCACTTAACGGCTCTTTTCAATGAATTCAGATCGGGGGGCACCCCGGATCTGGATATGTCACTAGCGACCATTGTGTTAATACCAAAACCGGACAAGGACCCGGCCCTCCCGAGTAGCTACAGGCCTATTTCCCTTATTAACCACGATATGAAGATTTTAGCAAAAATTCAGGCGACTAGACTGAACCCCTATTTGACCACCTTGGTGGATGCAGATCAAGTGGGATTCGTGCAAGGCAGACAATTGTTCGAGAACACCCGTAGGAACATCGACATCATTTGGAAACAGAAAGTTACGCGCACCAAAACTATGCTAGTATCTTTGGACGCTGAAAAAGCGTTTGACAGGGTCACATGGACGTACCTATTCACGCTACTAGCTCATATTGGTTTCCCCGACCAAGCGATAACCCTGGTCAAAGCTATGTATAGCGATGTGCGAGCGCAAGTTAAAATTTCAGGAGCCCCGCTGACCCCTTTCAGGCTGTATAATGGCACCAGACAGGGCTGCCCGTTGTCCCCACTCCTATTTGTTCTCTCTTTAGAACCGCTGCTCCAGGCCCTCAGGACACACCCGAATATTCAGGGGGTTCGAGTGGGGGGCAGGGAATTCACAGTGTCAGCATATGCGGATGATGTGCTCTTGACGCTCACTGACCCCATCAATTCGCTGCGGGCCTTGCAAAAGGTCCTGGAGGACTTCGGAGCTGTGTCAGGCTACAAAGCCAACATGTCCAAGTCTAGCGCCCTTCCTATTGCGATCTCAGAAGTAGAGCAGGATGCTCTTCAGAGGGAACACCATATACACATAGAGCGACAGTCGATTAAATATTTAGGCATTAAATTGACGGCAGACCCAGACCACCTTATGCAACAAAACTACACACCACTCATAAAACAACTCATTAGGGAACTGGAGGCTTGGAATGAAAAGCCCATCTCTTGGATAGGGAGGATACATGCGGTCAAAATGAATATACTACCTAGGATTCTATTCTTTTTTCAATCTCTGCCCATACACCTCTCCAAGTCGCATCTTGCGCCCCTGCAGCAGGCGATAGGGAATTTTGTGTGGCAAAATAAACGTCACAGAATTTCAAGACACACTCTATATAGGCCAAAGAATAGGGGAGGCCTGGGTCTGCCGAACTTATATGGCTATTACTTGGCGACACAATTATCGCAGATAGCCTTATGGCACTCTCCGCCTGGTGAGAGGAGGTGGGTAGACCTGGAGTCATTGATGGTGGGGGCGGATATACCGCAGCTACTAATTTGGGTTCCTAAAGATAAAAGACCAATTATTAGGGCTACGTGCCCAGCTATATTGAATTCTATTCACGTATGGGATAGGACCCAGCAGAAGTATGGATTAGCATCAACCCCGTCTCCACTGATGCCTTATTTGCGAAATAGGGCATTCCCGCCGGGTATGTCGGCAAGGAACTTTAGGAATCTGGAACGTATAGGCCTGCAGCGCATTCACCAGTTAGTGCAGGGCTCCGAAGTAATAACTTTTGACAACCTACAACAAAGGGGTCACCTCACACCTGCAGACTTCTTTAGATACCTTCAAATAAGGGATTTTGCGAGACTCCCGTGGGTCCGAGCTGCGGCCCAAACACCCATGACCTTTTTTGAACGAATATGCCTTCGAGACCATATGCCTACGGGTCTGATAACCCAGTTGTACGCTCACCTCTGCTCTGTGTCCACGGTTGAGGGCGACATGGCCTATATTGATCAGTGGGAAAGGGACTTAGGGGAGCACCTAGAGGGGGTGGAATGGCAGGAGATCTGGGAAGCCAATCATAGCTCTTCTGTGTGCGTAACGATACAGGAGCAAGCAGTCAAGACGATGCTTCGCTGGTATACAACCCCTGTAAAGCTATGCCACATGAAAAAGTGCCCTACAGATTTCTGCTGGAGAGGTTGTGGGATGAAAGGGACCTATATCCACATGTGGTGGGAATGCCCCCTGATGGTTCGCTTTTGGCAACAGGTTAGAGATATGATGGCACAGGTATTTTCCAGACCCCCTCCCCTGGACCCGTGGCTTTACCTGCTCGGTAGAACGGTAGAAGGGTGGACGAGACGTGAACAAAAACTCATTCATAAATTTACGCTGGCAGCCAGGAGAGCAGTGGCAGCTGACTGGCTTAAACAGACCACGCCGGCCATAGCGGGGGTAATTAATAGAATACGAGAGGTATACGTGATGGATGACCTGACGGCACGGGTCAGAGGAACACAGATACAATTCCAAAAAATCTGGGCGCCCTGGGACAATAGCCCCTTGTGTTAGGACTAGCAGCGATACCGAGAAACTGATACTTATGTAGACGGACGGATGAGGGTCCCTGATGACCCCCTCCCCACCACGCCCCCCGCCCCCCCCCCCCCCCCTACCCCTGTCTCTCTGATTTCTCTCTTTTCTCTCTTTCCTGGCCTTTTTCTTCTTTCTCTCTTTAATTTTTGTAACTATGGCTAGCATATATTTGCCAGAGACTGCTGGGAGCGAGCTCCCGAGAGATGTAGCCACTACAGTTGTGCCCGCGGGCTAGACCCTATAGAGAGCCCCGCTTACCACAGGGACCTCCTCGCTGGGGGAGGTCACGCGCTACTGCTGCTCTTATGCCCATATGCACTGTAGATACATGACATACCTCAGACTTCAGGTAGCGCTCTGATTACCTCTGCAAAACCGCGGACACCGAGCCGACTAACGGCTACTGGCATCACCAAACAGTTCTCGGGAGACCACTACAACGGCCTCAGATACGAGAATGGGTTGTCATTGACCACCGTTATTACTCATGGTTACAGATCTAGTTATGTTAATGTTACCTGTATATGCTAGGGGAGATGCCCTTGGTCTGCCGATACGAAACGCTAACTGCATAAATAAATAAAGGGGCAGGTCGACCAGGAAGACTCAATTACAGAAGGTCATTCTTACCCGCTGTCTATGCTTTTTCTTTTACTAAAATCTAAAATTGTGCAATATGTTTTCTATGCCATGTATACATTGTTTCGACTGTTACCGCCTATGTCAACTGTCGTGGCTGCGTAGGCTCGTTGTTATGTCATGCACAACTAAAAATAAAGAATTTAAAAAAAAAAAAAAAAAAAGTGCTCTAACCCTTTAGGTGAGAATCACACATAAAATATATATACATACATATATTGTCAGGGTCTTTTTGTTCGTAACAAAATGCCAAGTATCTCAAAAAAGAGAAAAAGAACAATAATGGTGAAGTATGTTTTTAAATGAATTAAAGGGACACTATAGTCACCTGAACAACTTTAGCTTAATGAAGCAGTTTTGGTGTATAGAACATACCCCTGCAGCCTCACTGCTCAATCCTCTGCCATTTAGGAGTTAAATCCCTTTGTTTATGAACCCTAGTCACACCTCCCTGCATGTGACTTGCACAGCCTTCCATAAACACTTCCTGTAAAGAGAGCCCTATTTAGTCTTTCTTTATTGCAAGTTCTGTTTAATTAAGATTGTCTTATCCCCTGCTATGTTAATAGCTCGCTAGACCCTGCAAGAGCCTCCTGAATGTGATAAAAGTTCAATTTAGAGATTGAGATACAATCATTTAAGGTAAATTACATCTGTTTGAAAGTGAAACCAGTTTTTTTTTTCATGCAGGCTCTGTCAATCATAGCCAGGGGAGGTGTGGCTAGGGCTGCATAAACAGAAACAAAGTGATTTAACTCCTAAATGACAGTGAATTGAGCAGTGAAATTGCAGGGGAATGATCTATACACTAAAACTGCTTTATTTAGCTAAAGTCATTTAGGTGACTATAGTGTTCCTATAGAATAAAAATGAATAAAAATCCGTTATATTGTGACGCTTGCACACTCACAATTTTCTGAGCTACAAAGAGCTCTGCTGTATTAGGCGTAGACAGTATAATTCCCGTCTTGGGATATCTATTCAGCAGTACTGATGGTGTATTTTTCAAAACATCAAAATATGTGAAGATAAATGTTAAAAAATCAAATAGTGCAATATGTAAAGTAAAGTGGCTGTGCATATAATAAAAGTAGGTATCCTACTCACATGAAATAGAGCATGAACATGCACTAGTTTTGGTGGAACAATCCCTACTTAGGATATATGTAATCAGGAAGGCAAAGTAATAAAAAGTGTAATTCAAAATAGATTAAATCTACAAAAGATTCACTTTTTTACAACCAAAGCAATACAAAGTATTAAAACAATCCAAACAAATGGTAGAACCACACTTTACACGTTTCACGTGGAGGTTTCATTAGAAGTGTAATTTTTATCCAATGTAATCTTAAAGCCCTCTCGTAGATGAAATTCAGAAAAGAGTGGAAAAACATCAAAAAAATTCACGATCAAAGATCACATCTGAAAAAGGGGAAAAATAACACTTCGGGTAAAAAGTGATGTCAGTACTGCCCTTCAAAAATATGACAGTATTGTGCTCAAGACAACAGACATGGTGCAGTAGTTATAGTTGAGACATGTGATTTTGTGGAAGAAGCCACATGACTGATGTAAGATACTGAATCAGGATCCTATTATTTGGTTTACTCTCTGTGGAAGAGGTAATTTAAACAGTTATTTTAGTGGAAAGGTAATTCCAACTTAACCGAACATGTCCACTTTCTATAGTTTCCCCCAAATAAATGAGGCAATAATTCTACCACCTTGGAAATTCGATGTTTATGATTAGTCAATTTCTATATACTAATACAGAGAATATAAGTTATATAATGGACACTAAACACATTTTAACTGTCTGTATTGGAGAGATTTGCAAAACAAAGGGTACACCTTCATTACCATAGATATGGTATCTCTACGTTCCACTGATTTTCACAACAGTGGTGTGAAGTCCTTTATGTTAAGAAGACCTACTATTTCCAGAGATGTGGAACTTCAATGGGGGAAAGATTTGCCCCACCCTACACCAATCTGTTTGAAGGTAGGTGGAAGAAGACGCATGTTTATTGAGATTGTAACCCATATTTCTTGAACATTACTTTAGTACAACCAGAGAAAGGTAGAATAGAAATGTTTACCTTTTGAAAGGATAATGTTGCTAAATGCTATATTAGACAAAAAAAAGGGGGGAGGACAGGGAAGACTTGGACGGGCACTCTGACAGTAGGGGATAACCCTCAAAAAACTACCAAGGTAGTTACAGAAAAAATATACATAGGATGAGTGCCCTGCAATATAAAATATAACTTTTAATAGTAAATAGTAAAAAATAAGGTGAAAAACCACCAATAAGTGAAGGACAAATAAAATCTGTACAATTCCGATAGAATACAGTATCCCACACACCAAATAGGTGCTAAGTATATGGGTCTATACGGATAATATGCCAGATGTTCCAACATGTGAGGGATAGGAACCCAATATTGTAGACCCCCACCCTGTTGGAAATAAAACACTGCTGCAAATAACAAAAAGGAGAAAAAGGGAGGACAAACACTAATAGCAGATATAATATTAGCAAAAATTGGCAAATAGTGCCATGGGAACAAAAACCTCAATCAAAGGATCCCTAAAGCCATAAATAAGGTGACAGATTGTTAATTAGCAATCATGGGTTAATACCCCAATACATAATAGCCCTAGAGAGAGGTCCTGTTCAGAAGTTTACAGTGTCCTCTCTTAGATACCTATGTGCAACAGAGCAGTAATTTTGCACGTAATAAGTGAATAAGAACAGCTGAGACCTCTAGTGTATGAGGTATCAGACAGGTCACATGAACATACCGTGTTCAGGATAAGGGTTGTAAGCGGTATGACTAGATAATAAGAGCAGCCCTAATCGCAAATAAAACATATAATAAACACCCCTCAATTATAAGGGAACCCTAAATGCCTGACACATATATGAACGGGTAGCACACTCAATAATGTGCCCTAAGTGACAAACTCCTGATAAGTTACAGAGAGACTTCAGCAAATACCCGGGAGACACTGGGTGCAGCCAAATCAACACAAACGTTAGTAATAACGAGGAAAATGGGCTGCAGCAGTATCCCAGTAAACCTTAAGTAGCTCTCCGGGTTTCGCCTGATGGGAGTTGAAGTCCACTCCACACTGTTGCAAATAACAAAAAAGGAGAAAAAGGGAGGACAAACACTAATAGCAGGTATAATATTAGCAAAAATTGGCAAATAATGCCATGGGAACAGAAACCTCAATCAAAGGATCCCTAAAGCCATAAATAAGGTGACAGATTGTTAATTAGCAATCATGGGTTAATACCCTGATACATAATAGCCCTAGAGAGAGGTCCTGTTCAGAAGTTTTCAGTGTCCTCTCTTAGATACCCATGTGCAAAAGAGCAATAATTTTGCACGTAATAAGTGAATAAGAACAGCTGAGACCTCTAGTGTATGAGGTATCAGACAGGTCACATGAACATACCGTGTTCTGGATAAGGGTTGTATGCCTAGATAATAAGAGCAGCCCTAATAACAAATAAAAAATATAATAAACACCCCTCAATTATAAGGGAACCCTAAATGCCTGACACATATATGAACGGGTAGCACACTCAATAATGTGCCCTAAGTGACACACTCCTGATAAGTTACAGAGAGACTTCAGCATATAACCGGGAGACACTGGGTGCAGCCAAATCAACACAAACGTTAGTAATAACGAGGTAAATGGGCTGCTGCAGTATCCCAGTAAACCTTAAGCAGCTCTCCGGGTTTCGCCTGATGGGAGTTGAAGTCCACTCTGGATCCATTGTATCCCTGTTGCCATGATGTGCACATCATTGAGTGTGCTACCCGTTCATATATGTGTCAGGCATTTAGGGTTCCCTTATAATTGAGGGGTGTTTATTATATTTTTTATTTGTTATTAGGGCTGCTCTTATTATCTAGGCATACCGCTTACAACCCTTATCCAGAACACGGTATGTTCATGTGACCTGTCTGATACCTCATACACTAGAGGTCTCAGCTGTTCTTATTCACTTATTACGTGCAAAATTATTGCTCTTTTGCACATGGGTATCTAAGAGAGGACACTGAAAACTTCTGAACAGGACCTCTCTCTAGGGCTATTATGTATCAGGGTATTAACCCATGATTGCTAATTAACAATCTGTCACCTTATTTATGGCTTTAGGGATCCTTTGATTGAGGTTTCTGTTCCCATGGCATTATTTGCCAATTTTTGCTAATATTATACCTGCTATTAGTGTTTGTCCTCCCTTTTTCTCCTTTTTTGTTATTTGCAACAGTGTGGAGTGGACTTCAACTCCCATCAGGCGAAACCCGGAGAGCTACTTAAGGTTTACTGGGATACTGCTGCAGCCCATTTTCCTCGTTATTACTAACGTTTGTGTTGATTTGGCTGCACCCAGTGTCTCCCGGGTATTTGCTGAAGTCTCTCTGTAACTTATCAGGAGTTTGTCACTTAGGGCACATTATTGAGTGTGCTACCCGTTCATATATGTGTCAGGCATTTAGGGTTCCCTTATAATTGAGGGGTGTTTATTATATGTTTTATTTGCGATTAGGGCTGCTCTTATTATCTAGTCATACCGCTTACAACCCTTATCCTGAACACGGTATGTTCATGTGACCTGTCTGATACCTCATACACTAGAGGTCTCAGCTGTTCTTATTCACTTATTACGTGCAAAATTACTGCTCTGTTGCACATAGGTATCTAAGAGAGGACACTGAAAACTTCTGAACAGGACCTCTCTCTAGGGCTATTATGTATTGGGGTATTAACCCATGATTGCTAATTAACAATCTGTCACCTTATTTATGGCTTTAGGGATCCTTTGATTGAGGTTTTTGTTCCCATGGCACTATTTGCCAATTTTTGCTAATATTATATCTGCTATTAGTGTTTGTCCTCCCTTTTTCTCCTTTTTGTTATTTGCAGCAGTGTTTTATTTCCAACAGGGTGGGGGTCTACAATATTGGGTTCCTATCCCTCACATGTTGGAACATCTGGCATATTATCCGTATAGACCCATATACTTAGCACCTATTTGGTGTGTGGGATACTGTATTCTATCGGAATTGTACAGATTTTATTTGTCCTTCACTTATTGGTGGTTTTTCACCTTATTTTTTACTATTTACTATTAAAAGTTATATTTTATAAATGCTATATTAGATACTAAATGCAAATAGCCACCATCTTTTGTATTTGCTCAAAGGGGCAATTTATATGATTGAGGAGGAATTGTTCCAATAAGGATATGCATGAGAAATTCAGACTTGATGGTTCGGTTACAAAAAAAGGAATTACCCCGACTGGGCAATAACTCAGACTTATAATAGATCCAGAGATAAGACTAAGGAACAACATTTAGTTGCACCAAAGGAGACTGGTATACATTTAGATGATGATCATTTGAGTCTTCCTGTAGTTGGTAGCATGAGTACATACAGGAATAGGGACAATAAGAAGAAATTAAAGTGAACGTGGCAGTAATTTTCTGTAATTCATTTAAGACAACTACTGTGGAAGATAATTAGTATTATTCGATAGGCCACCCTGGGGCAGTGCCTGAAGTTTATAAGCCATACATGTAAAAGTGACTTTCATTTTATACTGTTGTTTTGTATTTGTGTTTTTTTTTTTTGAGGTACGGAGAGGTCCCATGATAGCTAGTAAAATTGAGAAGTCATTAGATTGTATCTTTCAAATGAGGGTACATGCTTAAATTGGCACTCTAAACATATTAACCAATAAAGCCAACTGTAGTGGTTATTGTGCTAGAATGGTAAGAAGTATAACTTCTGAATTAGTCATCTGTAACCGATGTAAAGTAGTCAGCACACAAACTATTATTCTTCACTGTGTTTCACAATCATACATTGAGCTTTACAAAGCCCTCGACTGCGGCTGAAACATTGCCTCCAAATCTGAAACCTCAATACATTTTAGAGAATTTTTCTCACTACTGCAGTGTGCTGGAACCTCCTCTGTGTAAAATTGTTTGGTCAATACATAATACAATATTAGAGAGAAATAAACTATGAACCTAAAAGCCATTTCATAATTAGTCCTGGGTGGATGAAAACTCTGTGCTATTTATTGTCTTGCAGGTAAAGAAAATGCGATCAGCTGCAAGAAAACGAAATGTAATTAAACTTTGAACCTTTTAAATGCACAGATGATCATTTGAAAACGAAGGTGCAGTAATTGCTTTGTGTCGTGTTAGCTATTTTTGTTTCTCTATGACTCTCACATCACAGGACTTTGCGGGAAAAAAAAGGATTTCATTAATGGACTTTAGGGGCATGGTGTAGTAATTGAATATTGATGCTCGTTCCTCATTACCTGCACGTGGACACAAAATGCCATGACAGTTTAACTCAGAAATTAGTAATGGAGCCTCCAGAGTCAGCCCTCGGTGTCTGATGGCCATAAGTTCCATTTGGCCACCTGCTTCCCACAAAATGACTGTCCTGGCAAATCTTCTTCTTACAGAGGATGTCATCTCAGGTGACTCCTGTCTGTGATCTGACGTATTTTTTAATATGCAGGAAAATGCTACTAAGTGATCAAGACAAATGTTTCTGCAACAGGTGAGCTTTCAATCAGCTCGAGGTTAATCAGAATCTTCTAGTCAACCGAACAGGGCTAGAGGTGGGAACCAAGAATCCCTCTTGTGTTTGTACGCAAGAGGCCCAGGTTCCCTAATATAGGGATTCTTTTCGTCCCTGTCATCGTAGCCATCTGGCAAATTCTGACTGATTGCATTACAGGTAAAACAGATTGGTAAATGTGTTATTTCCCCCCCCCCCATATTTATTAAAATTATTCAAATACAAAAATAGACTTTGTGTAAATGAGACTACAAAACAAGTGAAACAAAGTTTGTGAATTAAACACTTTACAAACTGCCCAGGAGCAGCACTAATATATATATATATATATATATATATATATATATATATATATATTACATACATTTAAAGCAGCACTATATATATATATATATATATATATATATATATATATATATTACATACATTTAAAAATATAGTTTTTTTTGTATTGCTTTTCCTTTTTCCCCTCTGTTGGTCATTTCTCATCTGTGAATAAAAGTAACATTTGGTGACTGTCCCCTAAACATCAATCATTTTTCTTCACTAATCTTTTTTTTTCCCCATCAATTGTCTCCTTTTTCGGTCCCGCAGTTGGAATTCCGAATCATGAAAACGACGAACATACTTGTCAGTATGTCCGGGATGTTTTTTGGTGATGTGTCCTTATGGTGCTTTGGAGTTATAGAATTCAGAGGACCTACTGATTGCCCAAAATTAGGTTGAATCCCAGTTTGTTTGAAGCCGAATGCACAAATATAGAAACCAATGTAGACTCTGCAACTGAGGTTCATCAACTTGAATGTTCGACTCTCTGTTTATTCAGAGATATTAAGTATTTGCATCCCACCCATCAGTTATATTCTTTTGACTTCTCTCGCTAAAATAAATAAATATATATTTATATATATTTTTTAAAAATGCGCCAAGGGTCTTCAAGAAAGACTCTTTTTATATCTATCTATGAGAGAATATTCACAGATCTCAATACAGAGGAACTGCTGCTTTATTAGATAAGCAGACATTGGCACAACAAAGTGTATCAATATGTTGGCTATCATTATTATTATAATTATAATTAGTTATAAGCGCCAACAAATTCATAGGCGCTTTACAATAAGTGGACTAACAGACATGTATTTGTAACAAGACAAGTTGGACGGATGGGAACAGAGGGTTTTCGAGGGTCCTGCTCAAACAAGCTTACATTAGAAAGGGATAGGGGTAAAGTGGCACAAGAAGTAAGGGAAGGATGTATTTCATGTACAGGAAAAGTAGGTTGATAGAAAATATTACAATGAAGGCTTAGTTTTTCTTTGGATGACACAGTTGCAGGAGAGGAAGCAGGGTGGGTTACCAAGGTCCAGAGAGGGAAAGCTATTAACAGTTTATGCGTTCCTAAAGAAGTGAGTTTTTAATGATCTTTTGAAGGAACTGAGACTGGGTGAAAGTCTATCGAAGCAGGGAAGGGAGTTCCATAGGAATGGTGCAGCCCTGGAGGAGGCTTGAAGGTGGACATCAGAAGTGTGAGTGCAAACAGAGAAGATGCAAATCTTAAGCAGAACGTTCATTATTTGAACTTTTCTAGTTTTGGTATCCCCCGCCCCATGTCTTTAAAGCATTCTCTGAGCTTGACTTGAATTCCAGAAGCCACTGAGTGATAAGCATGTTCTGCATGATACCTGTTTGCCAAATAGCTGGTGGCCCTGACAGATGATTATGTGAAGGGCATTCATTCTCTCTCAGGCTGTTATGGGTTCCTGTTGTACTTTGCCAGATACTTGGTATTCAGAACTCATTGATCAACCAAAGAGATTGATGAGTTCATCTCAGCCCGACTGTCGTAGCCCGCCTGGCCGGCTGCTTGCAAATTATAATAAATTGCAAATACCCAATGCCAAGTCTATTGATTGTCTTAGGAGGAGAGGGAGTGCTGCAGGCAGACCAGCCATCGAATTTACATCCCTGTAATTAAAAAACAGATTTTTTTACCAAATGGTTTTTCCTCTTGATTCCTTAGTGCACGTGGACAAGTCTCAACTTTTTAACCTTTTGTGTGCAAGAGGTAGGGCAATTGCATTCTGAAGCAATGCATTGTCATGCCAGGTAGCATCCAAAGGGTTAATGTATTTAAGAAATATTGTGTTTTGTTTTATAGCTTAAATTTAAAGATGAGTAATATCTTCTTGCATAACCTCCAGGAATTAAAAATACCTGTTAACACTAACAGTGTGGATTTTTTTTTAACACACAGCAAGTTGAGGTGATTTGAGAAAATGTATACAGGACAGTGGAGGTGAAGAAAACAACAGCTTACAAAGATATGAATTGCAGATTGTATTCAATATGGCTGCTGTAGATATCATATTAAACCACACAACTAAACACACAATGCAAGATGTTAAAATGTCTAATTTCCTAGTAGGGATAGGTGAAAATTCTCATTTCCATTTTGCTGGATTTCCTGAGGGATTTTGTTAAGTAGAATATACCTCAATGAAAACACGCATGCAGTTAACTAGGCATTTTCTGCATTGCGCATATATCTAAAACAGCGTGTAAAAACTACAGATCTACTGTCTGCAGATTTTGCAAGCCCTCCCCTTCATTCAACCCAGACCTTCTGTGGCTGTCCAATCAAAGGCTTCCCAATGCTACTCAATGAGAAGTCTTTGCCAGGCAGGTGCTCTGCACAATTGCTGCCTCTTGAGTTTAGTTCTACTGAGCTAACCAAACCAGGAAGTAACAGGACCTGTTGTCTGATTGACAGCTAGGGGGGTGTAACAAGGTTCTTTTATAAAGTGGTAATTTTGATTGAAATCTGTACTTTTTATAAAATGTAAAAACAGGACACAATCTTGACACATAAAGCACTCCAACAAGGTTAAGTGCTTTAGGGATCTGGAGTTTCCTTTAATGAATTCATTCCTCACTTGATGTTTTTGATATATATATATTTATGTTTTTCTTATGGGAATATCACTTCCTGGGAATTTCATTGGAGATAAAGGGTAGAATTTTAGTTGTGCAACTTTCAACCTGTAGTTATTCATGTAGGAAAATGTCACCCATCGTATATTAAAATTAAAATGATTTAAACACACAGCACCTTAGGAGTGTCACAGCAAGGGTGCATAATTCATTGTTACACTATAGAATATTGCAATTTAATGTGATTTGTATAGTGCATAGATGAACTGGCTGCCTGGTAGAGGTGGTATTGTCAATTTCAAAAGGGTTCATTTGATTATATGGGGGTGGGGGTGGGTGGGGGGGGGGATTTAGTTACAGTATAGTAGCATACATTGCATGAGTCTCCCACAACGTCAATATACCCCATTCTTGGCAGGTCCTACTCTAACAACCTAATGCCTACTCTTATGAGATTAACCCAATGCTCAGGAAATCCTTCATCTTGGGACTCTGCAGTACAAGATTGAATAGGGCCCTGGAATCAGGCTCCTGTGACAAGGAGGGGTGCAAAACTGGATATTTGGTTTGGGATGTCAAATATATTTAAAAATAAATCCAACAGGACTGCCCTCCCCTAATCATGCATACATTGAAAGGGTACTGCTTGGGCCAAATAATACAACATACACTCACTCACTAAACACCAACTATGAAGCTCACAAAAAGTACGGTAATAGTTTAAAAAAAAAGGGGGTTAAAAAAAAATATATATATATATTTTTTGCAAGTTTTGACATTGGTGTTTGGTGAGTGAGTGCTCATGGTTCTGTATGTTGTATTATTCATCTCATTGTTTTGGTGAGCAGAACTCTGAATAACAAATCAAACAACATCGCACAGCCACTTCCTGAAACATTTTAGGGCTGAATTCTTTGTTGCAAAGACAGCTTATATTTTCGTAATGGTATGGAGGGTAATGGTATGGAGGGTAATGGCATGGAGGGTAATGGTATGGAGGGTAATGGTGTTGAAGGTAATGGTATGGAGGGTAATGTTGTTGAAGGTAATGGTGTTGAAGGTAATGGTATGGATGGTAATGGTGTTGAAGGTAATGGTATGGAGGGTAATGGTGTTGAAGGTTATGGTGTTGATGTTAATGTGTTAATGGTAATGGTATGGAGGGTAATGGTGTTGAAGGTAATGGTGTTGATGGTAATGGTATGGAGGGTACTGTTTTTGAAGGTAATTGTGTTGATGGTAATGGTGTTGAAGGTAATGGTGTTGAAGGTAATGGTATGGAGGGTAATGGTGTTGATGGTAATGGTGTTGATGGTAATGGTATGGAGCGTAATGGTGTTGAAGGTAATGGTGTTGAAGGTAATGGTGTTGATGGTAATGGTGTTGAAGGTAATGGTATGGAGGGTAATGGTGTTGATGGTAATGGTATGGAGGGTAATGGTGTTGATGGTAATGGTATGGAGGGTAATGGTGTTGATGGTAATGGTGATGATGGTAATGGTGTTGATGGTAATGGTATGGAGGGTAATGGTGTTGAAGGTAATGGTGTTGAAGGTAATGGTATAGAGGGTAATGGTGTTGAAGGTAATGGTGTTGAAGGTAATGGTATGGAGGGTAATGGTGTTGAAGGTAATGTTGTTGCTGGTAATGGCATGGAGGGTAATGGTGTTGAAGGTAATGGTGTTAAAGATAATGGTGTTGCTGGTAATGGTATGGAGGGTAATGGTGTTGAAGGTAATGGTGTTGATGGTAATGGTATGGAGGGTAATGGTGTTGATGGTAATGGTGTTGATGGTAATGGTATGGAGGGTAATAGTGTTGAAGGTAATGGTGTTGAAGGTAATGGTATGGAAGGTAATGGTGCTGAAGGTAATGGTGTTGATAGTAATGGTGTTGATGGTAATGGTGTTGATGGTAATGGTATGGAGGCTAATGGTGTTGAAGGTAATGGTGTTGAAGGTAATGGTATGGAGGATAATGGTGTTAAAGGTAATGTTGTTGCTGGTAATGGCATGGAGGGTAATGGTGTTGAAGGTAATGGTGTTGCTGGTAATGGTATGGAGGGTAATGGTGTTGATGGTAATGGTATGGAGTGTAATGGTGTTGAAGGTAATGGTGTTGATGGTAATGGTATGGAGGCTAATGGTGTTGAAGGTAATGATGTTGAAGGCAATGGTATGGAGGGTAATGGTGTTGAAGGTAATGTTGTTGCTGGTAATGGCATGGAGGGTAAAGGTGTTGAAGGTAATGGTGTTTAAGATAATGGTGTTGCTGGTAATGGAATGGAGGGTAATGGTGTTGAAGGTAATGTTGTTGCTGGTAATGGTATGGAGGGTAATAGTGTTGATGGTAATGGTATGGAGGGTAATGGTTCTGAAGGTAATGGTGTTGAAGGTAATGGTGTTGATGGTAATGGTGTTGATGGTAATGGTGTTGATGGTAATGGTATGGAGGCTAATGGTGTTGAAGGTAATGGTGTTGAAGGTAATGGTATGGAGGGTAATGGTGTTGAAAGTAATGTTGTTGCTGGTAATGGCATGGAGGATAATGGTGTTGAAGGTAATGGTGTTAAAGATAATGGTGTTGCTGGTAATGGTATGGAGGGTAATGGTGTTGAAGGTAATGGTGTTGAAGGTAATGGTATGGAGGGTAATGGTGTTGATGGTAATATTATGGAGGCTAATGGTGTTGGAGGTAATGGTGTTGATGGTAATGGTATGGAGGGTAATGGTGTTGAAGGTGATGGTGTTGATGGTAATGGTATGGAGGGTAACAGTGTTGACCTGCCTGGGACACATATAGAGAGGATGATAGGAATAGTATGCAATGTTTGTGCTTCAGAATATGGAGGTGCTTCAGAAATGATAAATAATAGCAATGGTAATTATAATAATAAGAAAAACCTGTGGTCCAGGTTGCCGTTTATCATAAATTCTATGAACATATATGAAGAAGTTGATTTTAGATTTTTATTTGACCCGTACATTTTCTAATGCACAAACTCTTCGTTAATGAAACTTATCTCTATTAATTTCCATGGAATTTCAGAAATCCACACTTGCTTTGTGAGATGTTCTATAGCGGTAGCGTGCAGTTGTTTCGTACAGATTTTAAGAATACACAGCATTTCAGGTTAGAATGCTTTCCTTCAGCTGAGATCAGAAAGCAGATTGCAAAGTTCTTTCAGCTGTTTAATTTCGTTCCGCTGGTCTGCCATGACACATTACTTTGGCCAAGCTTGTAGAGTCTCTCTATACTTGAAAACAAGCCAGAATAGCTTGATTTTGTCTATGGGCTTGAAGTTTAATCTAAAGACATGATGAAGTGAATTCTTAGAGTGATTAATCCCTTCCAAGGGATCTTTATGATTACAAGCTTCTGAGGACATACTATAAGCAATGAAAAAATATGGCAGGCTCCCAGAATGGTCAGATGCTTCTGGCTAAATCACATCAGCTACAGAAACCGAGTACATTTGCAATTAATCTTAAAACTGACAACACCTCTCTCGTTCTCACTCACCTCACTCCAGATATATTTGTGCTTGAGTTTGAACCAAATTTGGTATTTTCATATTTCCTAAAACTAAATTCGGTTGAAATTTCATTGCTTCATTAGAACAAGCGCATCTCATTCTATACCATGACTGCTTTAAAACAATTCTCATATGTGAACCCAAGATAAAATATAGGATTTTCATATTTATCCAACCTTAAATTTCATACGGAATTACTATGAGCAAAATCGATAGAAGGCAAATTCAGAAAATAAATCCACCTGCTTTTTGCAGACGAACCTACAGAAATCCCCAATATCTGTAGATAATTTGGTTCAATTGCATCCAGAAGGGCAGTAATCTGGTCTACATTCTCTATATTAATCCAGGACTAGAGGCATTCAGTCTTTAGTGACTAGACCTGTGAGCATTATATGCTCAGGAAGAGTATAGCACATTGCTTAATTAGGACAAAGCTTTAGAAGTAAAAACAAGCATGACGGAAAATTTCTGTCATGTGTACTTAAGATGTTAATTAGGTTTAAGAGTGAAGCAAGAAGCATAAAATCAAACTGTTTAGGATTACTAAACAAGACAAGCTACAAAAGTCACAAAATAATAACCTTATACTTGTACAAAATGTGCTAAAATGTATAATTCTTATGTTATTTACCAAGTTTCAGAAGCGCATGTTGTGATTCCATATACAATGTTGCTACTAAAGGAATTTTCTCCCCATGGAGTCTGACTATTTAGTGGCTATTGAACATTTGATTAGATCTGTTATAATATAACTGAGTACTAGTGATCAGACAGTGAGTATTTAGGATTTCAGAATAAAATCAATGTGCTGCCCACTGGGATTAAATAGATGAGTTTGCAAACTCTAATGCTTTTCTTGGTGGTGACATGTCTTTGGGGCATTTCTGCCTTAATAAACTAGTGTGATTTTCTGCAACAAAGTATCATGTAGTGATTGTAGTCTATATTATATATACTAAATCACTGTTTATGAGTCTTTGCAATCATCATTTAACACATCATTTAAAGGGACACTGTAGGCACCCAGACCACTTCAGCTCAATGAAGTGGTCTGGGTGCCAGGTCCCTCAGGTTTTAACCATTCAGATGTAAACATAGCAGTTTCAGAGAACCCCTTCAGCACCCAGGGGAGGGGGACCCTGAGGGCACTCTAGTGTCAGGATATGTGTTCCTGACACTATAGTGATCCTTTAACCCTGAGCATGTAATTATTGCAGTTTCTGAGAAACTGCAATAGTTGAAGATTAAAATAATCAATGATATGTACAGGCACTCTTCTATCTAAATTGGTGCTGGATATCAAGGTAGCAGTGGTCAAAAACGTGACGCACAATAATGCACACTGAGGCAAAATCTGGGGCTCACCCAGTAATAAGGAGACTGCAAGCACAGCTCCACTCAGCAGCACAATATGTGGGGGCTCACCCCAAGCCAGGTTACTAGGCCAATACCTGACCGGCTGACTCACCACAAGGTTGCAACTTGCCTGGAACAGGTCCCTGTGGCAGATAGTAAGTAGCAGCGTGAAATCTGAACAGTTATTCTAACAAAATTGCAGCTGACAAATTATTTGCTACTATCCTGATGAAACTCCTAACAACCAACAAGGTTTAAAATGACCATCGCAGATCTTGCGATGCGAAATCCAAAATGGCCACGAAAAAAAACGCAAACGCGGTTCATGGATGAAAATAGCCGAATGTTCGACAAAAAACATGCGGACGGAGGTAGAAGAAAAAACGAACGGGAAAAAACCCAAATGTGAGAACAGTGGAATGCGAACATTAAAGGCTGCGAATGACAGAGGGAAATGAACGCGAATGTTAAATCTTGTTTGCGCAGGGAACTGAAGTGGCACTATCACCCCCCCCCCCCAAATCCCCCTGCAAAATCCGTTTTTCATAAAGATAACATCTCAATACTCATACTGACTGTGTTGGAATGTCACTAAAATTCAAACCGAGTAGAAAGATAGTAGGGACTACTCTAGGGACTACTATATTCCCTATGCCGGAATCTCCCAACCATCACCAGTTACTTCTGCAGAGATATTAGCTATATCTATCGAGTATCCCATGGTTTCGTGGGATCATAGGCCTCAATGCTCTACTCTCGTGCATACCCAAGAGTACATCAGTTATGTTGCCAGAAGATGGTGCCCACAAGTTACAGTTGACTTTCTCTTAGCGCCCCCCACCCTCCAGGCACCATACGACCAGAGGCTATGTCACCATTGGGGGTCTTTGCAAATTCTGCAAAGTCCCTGACAATGACAGTGCCGCTTTAACCCCTTAAGGACACATGACATGTGTGACATGTCATGATTCCTTTTTATTCCAGAAGTTTGGTCCTTAAGGGGTTAAGAATATTAATCCCCCTAACATGCTTGGCATTGCATGATTCAGTTAGTTCGTAATTTTGGGTAGAATTCGGCTCAGAATCTAGGAATTCTGCCGAACACCTGACCGGCCCAAATTCGTGAAGATGAATCTCCAATTGGATCGAGCATATCCTGCCTGTGTATGTCCTAAAAACTGGAGGTGGAAGCAGAACTTGTAAAACAGGGTCAACAAAATGCATCCAGCTTTGCTCACAGTGAAAAGCTTAGAACACATTTAACAAACTATCTGTACAGATTCCCTGTGGAATAAAAGTCCAATTTAAATCAATAACTACATCATGCCTGTGAAATCTGTCTTGCTTATCTTGTAAAAAGTAGTCATAAAACAAGCATATTTTTATAAGACAGAGTGTTCTTCTTCTCACATTTTCATAAATCTCATATATTTTAAGGTACTTAGCTAGACTCTGTTCCTTGTGGCTCCAGGAAGACGTGCCAGAGATAATTTGTCAGTATAGTACTTAATGCTTAGATCTGGTTTATCTGATATTGTGTTGAGATAAATACAGGTGCTGCTTAGAATAGTGTTTACAGCGGTAGCCTTTCTAGCAGAGGATCAAGCAAATCACATTTATCGACTTTGAAAGAATTAAGCAAACATTCTGCTTTATCATGTATCTTATTCTTTCATTCTGATGTATCCAGTCATTTTGTGAGTACTAGGGGTCCTGTTCTATAAACATTGAGCTGAAGTGACTTGGGAACCATCTTCTAAAATTTGGGCTAAATTCAGACAATTTTATCCTACTCTGTTACTTCTTAAATCACCACATTGTTTAGAGAATAGTCTATTTATATCTTGTTATACTGCAGTCAAGTGTTCTAGGGATTTATTCATTGTACTGTATGTCAGTGTAAAAATAATTTCTTCAAAACGTGTTCTTTAAATACATCAAAACGTGGCCTGCATTGCAATGACCTATCAGTGAAGGATTAAGAGCCCACGGAGCCACAGGCAGATTGGCAGGTTTAGCTATTTGTGGACCCGCATTGAAACTGTCTATTGATCTGCATTGAAGCAGTCTATTGTCAAGCATTGGAGTACTATGTTGACCATAGTTACATAGTTTCATTGCTTAAAAGAGACTTGCGTCCATCAAGTTCAGCCTTCCTCATATTTGTTTTTTGCTGTTGATCCAAAAGAAGACAAAAAAACCCAAAACCCATGCTTGTGCATTAGGGAGGATAGATAGGTGGGAGCAGCATTATGTAGAGATTTGAAAGCAGGAACCAGAATTTTAAATTGAGCTCTATATCTTACAGGAAGTCAATGTAGGGACTGACAGAAGGGTGAGGCTGGGTCATCCCCAGCCCCTCCCAATAATTCATCCACTCTGTCAGCAACATGCCGGACCCGAGCACCTGGGAAACAGCAAACTGTCTGGTTGAGTCAATCAGAGCGGCAGATTGCCATATCTACTCTCCTAATGATAGAGTCCCCTACCACCACAACCTGTCTAACATTTTTTACATTTTCATCCCCATCCACAGTAGAGGCATGGGCGTAGGAACCGGGGGGATGAGGGGGACGCATCCCCCCCAGCAAATCATGCGGGGGGGACAGGTTATGGAGAAATCCCCCACAGCTCCGCCGGCCCCCCTCATGCTGCAGCCGCCCGAGCGCTCTGCAGAGAGCCTCAGGCGGCTGCAGCTTTGCCCAGGCTGGTGCGTCCATGAGGGCGCACCGCCCGGGCGCAGCCAGAGGAGAGGGACTGACAGGAGGGAAGCGGCCGGGTACAGGAAACAAAATCTCCCTGTACCCGCGGATCATACAGAGCTCGGCCACGCTACTATAGAGGTAGGGGAGGGGGGAGGAAGAGAATGACAAGGGAGGGAGGGGGATAAAAAAGAGAGTGACAAGGGAGGGAGGGGGATAAAAAGAGAGTGACAAGGGAGGGAGGGGGAGAATAAAAGAGAGTGACAAGGGAGGGAGGGGGAGAAAAAAGAGAGTAACAAGGGAGGTAGGGGGAGAAATAGAGTGAAAAGGGAGGGAGGGAGGGGGAGAAAGAGAGTGACAAGGGAGGGAGGGAGGTGAGAAAGAGAGTGACAAGGGAGGGAGGGAGGGGGAGAAAGAGAGTGACAATGGAGGGAGGGGGAGAAAGAGTGACAAGGGAGGTAGGGAGGGGGAGAAAGAGTGACAAGGGAGGGAGAGGGAGAAAGAGAGTGACAAGGGAGGGAGGGGGAGAAAGAGAGTGACAAGGGGGGACGGAGGGGGAGAAAGAGAGTGACAAGGGAGGGGGAGAAAGAAAGTGACATGGGAGGGAGGGAGGGGGAGAAAGAAAGTGACAAGGGAGGGAGGGGGAGAAAGAGAGTGACAAGGGAGGGAGGGAGGGGAAGAAAGAGAGTGACAAGGAAGGGAGGGAGGGAGGGAGGGAGGGGGAGAAAGAGAGTGACAAGGGAGGGAGGGAGAAGGAGAAAGAGAGTGACAAGGGAGGGAGGGGGAGAAAGAAAGTGACAAGGGAGGGAGGGAGGGGGAGAAAAAGAGTGACAAGGGAGGGGGGGAGGGGGAGAAAGAGAGTGACAAGGGAGGGAGAGAGATTGTCAGGCCTTAAGCCTCCCGATGTCTCCTCATGCTTCCGGGTTTGACGGAGCTTAGCCACACCCCCATTGCCGCGGTCGGCTATTTAATGCGACCGCACCAGCTGATAGATGCTGGATTATTGAAACGCGTACCGAGCCAAACTCACCGGCTCACATACCTCGGTGAGACAACCACTCGCTACTAGACCGGACTGGAGGAATATTCAAGTCCCCAATATCTCTCTTCATCACAGACAACTACCAGCACTCTCGGCAACCATTCACTGAAGCAACCGCCTCTGAGGAGAGCTGGGGACACAATCCCTCTAATTCCAGAAGTTAAGTAATTTACAGTCTCTGAGTTAAGAGCTAACAATGTTAAAGTTTTATTTCAACTTACTAAAGTCTGCTATCAAGTTGTTCAGCAATCCTGCTACAGCTTTCCTCAAATCAAGTATTATTCAAGTTCAGCTGTACCTGTCTTGCTACAGATAATCTTATTTCTTCATACTAAAGTCTGCTATCAAGTTGTTCAGCAATCCTGCTACAGCTTTCCTCAAATCAAGTATTATTCAAGTTCAGCTGTACCTGTCTTGCTACAGATAATCTTATTTCTTCATACTAAAGTCTGCTATCAAGTTGTTCAGCAATCCTGCTACAGCTTTCCTCAAATCAAGTATTATTCAAGTTCAGCTGTACCTGTCTTGCTACAGATAATCTTATTTCTTCATACTAAAGTCTGCTATCAAGTTGTTCAGCAATCCTGCTACAGCTTTCTTCAAATCAAGTATTATTCAAGTTCAGCTGTACCTGTCTTGCTACAGATAATCTTATTTCTTAATACTAAAGTCTTCTATCAAGTTGTTCAGCAAGCCTGCTACAGCATCCATCAAAACAAGTATTATTTAAGTTATACTGCACCAGTCTTGCTGCTGATAATTCCAATGTATATAATCTCTTATAATTTGAACTGTTTACAAGAATAACGGATGCTAATGAATTCTGAACCTTGTCAATGCTAAATGAAACAAACCGTTTATTAATTAAAGAAACAGTATCTGTAATTCTGGAACTGAAGTCTCAGTTCCATCTAAGTGTCTTAATAAAAGATCAAAGTCCTAACAAATCTGCAGTTGTGTTCCACATCATTTACTGTGAACGTGACAGAGATTGACATCCATCACACACACACACACACACACAATCACACAATCATGCAACCCTTACACACACAGAAACACACAATGCATTCCTTACACACACTCAATGCACCCCGTACACACACACACACACACACACAATCACACAATCATGCAACCCTTACACACACAGAAACACACAATGCATTCCTTACACACACTCAATGCACCCCGTACACACACTCAATGCACCCCTTACAGATGCACACACTGCATCCCGTACATACACAGAAACACACCTTGGAGCCCTTACACATACAAACACAGATTCACACAATGCATTCCTTACACACATATCAGGACATCCCTACACACTCCACCCCCTGTGAACAAACTCATTGGTAGAACATGAAGGTGGACCCTGGGACCCAGACCTTGAGCTTTGTAAAGGGCCCCCTAAAAATGGAGCTGCTTCCTGTTCTCCCAGAACATTGATTTTTGTGCCCACAGTTACAAACAGCCTCCAGAGAGCCTGTTCTACCCCAGACCAGTGTAGCCAGACTGCAGCTAGAGTCCATCATCATCCTCATCTGGTTGTAAGAAGGCAATCTAGCATATTATTCGTGGCACTAATCTCTAATTTACCTCACGTTAAAGAAACACTGTAGTCCCCAGAACCACTGCAGCTTAATGTAGTGGTTCTGGTGTCTATAGCCTGTCCCTGCAGGCCTTTTAATGTAAACACGGCGCACTCCAGCACTGGCGTTAGTTAACATGGTAGAAAAATAAATGGAAAGGGTTAGGGGGGCTACTAATAAGGATAGGTGGAGAGGGGTAGGTAGAAAAATAATTGGAAGGGTTTAGGGGGGCTACTAATATGGATGAGAGGAGGGGGGAGGTAGAAAAATTATTGGAAGGGGTTAGGGGAGTACTAATATGAATGGAAGGGGTAAGGTGGGTTCTAATATGCATGGAAGGGGTTAGGGGGTACTAATATGTATGGAAGGGGTTAGGGGGGTACTAATATGCATGGAAGGGGTAGGGGGGTTAATATGCGTGGAAGGGGTAGGTGGGGTTCTTTTGTGCATGGAAGGGGTAGGGGTGGTTCTAATATTCATGGGAAGGGTAGGGGTGGTTCTAATCACGAGGATCCCGGCGCTGTATCCGGGTAAGTAACCCCTTCCCTGTAGTGACCCTTTAATGTTATTATGTAATCATTTATATAGCGACTGCAAATTCCATAGCGCTGTACAATGGGATAAACAACTCCTAGTTTACGGAATAAGAATATACCCGGTCGAGTAAAAATGCTATCCCCCCCAGATTTTTGGGGGTTCCTACGCCCATGACTAGAGGGGCTGTTCCCTCGGCTGTTAGAAGGAACAGCCCCTCTAATACAGCTATTCCTGTGCTGATGCTCCCAACATCTTCACTGAAACTAGCAAATCTGCTAGGCTGTGCAAAATCAGGACTAGCTAGCCCTTTCCTCTTCCCTCCCCCCCTGCTTCCTTACCCCACTGTCACCCAACTAAGTGCCCGTTCCCCATCTGACTTATCTCCTCCCACATTACTACCTGTCCCCAGTAAGCTCTGCTCAATGAGCAGCAGACTCCTCTCAAGATTGTTGGAATTTGCTTCTCGAGATTTCCAATCTGAGCTTCCAGAGAAGCCACTCGCACACACCTGTCACAGAGGTATGGACCCTGGACAGGTACATCCAGGCATGCATACATGCAACAAGATGTGTATTGAGCACTGGAAAAGTCTATTGGTCTGCAGTAGAGCAGTCTATTGACATGCATTGCAGTGCTGTATTGATCAGCACTGAAGCAGTTTATTGATCTGCACTTGACTGATCTATTGGCTTGCAGTTAAACAATTTATATTGACCAATGGTTAAACTAAATTTGAACCTAAACTGCTGCCTATGTCCTTTTAATTCTAGATTGTAAGCTATTTCGAGCAGGGCCCCTTATCAACCTTTTGTTCCTGTAAAATTTTGTAATTGTCTCATCTATTGTTACATTTCCCCCTTTAAAATATTGAAAAGCACTGCGGAATAAGTTGAATTTTTTTAAATACCGATAATAATAATAACTACTATAGAGCCTGCCAATCATCTCTTAGCAGAATGACTGAGCTGTGACTTTGTATGAGGTCAAGGGAGCCAGAAAATACACAATACCGTAAAGACAAGCCAAGTCAGAAAAAAACAGAATATAGAATAACCAGGGAAAAGCCAAGATCAGGATACCAGGAAATCAGAAACACGAAAATAGCACTCTCAGGAAACCAGGAAACGGAAACCACGACAGGGTACTGGGGTGAGTTAGGGGTTTAAATATCCCTCTCTATGCTGTGATTGGTCAGAGGGCGACCTCTGACCCCAAAATGTGCGTGTGCGTCGATGTCGTAACGTCACGCACACGTTGGTATAAGTCCCGGGGCGGGGCTAGCAATAGATGCGACCACGCAGTCGGCGCCATCTTGGATATGGGCGTGATGCCCGGAAGACCTGGGGGAGCGGTTCCCGGCTCGCCGACGAGCCGGTAAGCTCGTGTTGTTGGCGCGGTTGTGCCGGTCGGGCACGGGCGTGAGACTCAGCGGGCCGGCGACTGCAACACCCCCTAACTTCGACCTCAGTGATAATCGTGTTCCTCTCCATACGCTCCGTTTTAGCCTTCTCTTTAAGAGGGGTTAAATTTGACCGCCACACCTGTCATTAAATTATGCTTAGACAGTGCAGGAATGTCCGCACTCAATACATAGTCTTCCTCAATCGATACCATTTTTGAGACCATGAAATGCAGAGCTCTTGTGCTGAACTCAATTAGAGTAAATGACTCGGCACTCGAATAAGACGCCAGTTTTATCCATATTGATTTATCTTCAAAACTGCAAGTCACAGCTCTTGTGTCAGAACTGCACAGCTGTTAAACTGGTAATAAAATCCTGAACCTCACTGATGTTTAGAAAAGAGCTCCAGTACTACTGAATTTCATTCGCTCTTCAAAGCTTCATCGGAGCGCCTCAACGAACAGTAATAATGAAATAACCCCTTCCCACCTCCTCAGTGCTTTGTCCTTGGAAGAAAAAGAAGTTTAGTTACAGACTCCTTCTAGTGTGGGGCGTAGATGGAAATCGTGTTATATTAGTGGTCAAATATTTAGGATAGAGGTTGCATATTTACATAGTTAAAGGCAGTCAAACTACTTTGTATCCCTGATTTTATCATTGTTTTTGGTTGTGCATATATATATATAAAAGTCCAAACAGCCGTGCATTACAAATAAATCAAAGTCTAGTTACCCGGTGCTCGGGCACAATTCCATATATTTCCAACCAAAGTCAGCACTCCTGGAATTTTGCTTTAAAATTCCTCTTTATTTGTAATCCACAAATAATGTATTTACATAATGAAGTCGACGTTTCAGTTTCATCAGGACATGTTTTGGTAATATATACATAACCAGGTGAACTGTCTGTTAACTCTGCTGCAGCAACGAGCTCACAGAAGCATAATAGAAAAAGGGACTATTATCCATCCTTCCAGGAATGCATTTAGCACTGAGGAGTGTTTGTGTGTTTGAATTTAAGTATGTTTTTGTATGGAGTATGTGTGTGAATGTAGGTGTGTGTTTGCTTGTAGTGTTAATGTCTGAATGTGTGCATGCATTCGTGTGTAGTGTTGGTTTGTGAATGCCTTGTTGTGTTTATATATAATGATGGGGTTTTAATACAGAGGTGTGTATGTATGTAGTGTTGACATTTGAATGCAGGGTTGTGTTTGTGTATAGTGTTGGTGTTTAAATACTGACATATACACATACACTGCCCTCCACACACAATGATACACATAGACACACAGATACACACACTGACACACATCAGATACACAGACACATACACACGTGCAGATACACAGATACACACATTGACTCGCACACAGATACACGAACACACAGATACAAACACTGACACACAAGTAGATACACAAACACACAGATACACACACTGACACACATCAGATACACAGACACATACACACGTGCAGATACGCAGAGACACACATTGACACACAAGTAGATACACGGACACACAGATACAAACACTGACACACAAGTAGATACACAAACACACAGATACACACACTGACACAGCACTGATGCATTTGCCTTTGGCAGCAATTTCCGCGGGATGGCAAAAAACGCCACCCCCAAACACCCTGGTGGATTCCTTGTTAGTCTCGTGTCATTTGGGGCTCAATAGCTAGCTGATTGGCCACCTTAGGGCCCCTCCAATTGATTCGGCTGTGCTTATTGCAGGCGAGCTGTGAGGGAAATCCAATCTCTGAGCTCTTCTTGATCTGCCCACTCGCGCACCCTGGTGTGATACTGGGAGCTGGAATGGGACGTCACACATTTTCTCATACACTCACACATTATTATTTTCGTTATTTTATTTTGAGTGTGTGTCTGTGAGTGCGTGTATCTGTCAGTGAGTGTGTGTGTCTGTCAGTGAATGCATGTGTTTGTGTGTCTGTCAGTGAGTGTGTGTTTTTGTCAGTGAGTGTGTGTCTGTCAGTGAATGTGTGTGTGTCTGTCAGTGAGTGTGTGTGTGTGTGTCTGTCAGAGTGCATCTGCAAGTGAGTTTATGTATGTGAGTGAATGTGAATGTCTGTCAGAGTATGCTAAATCAGTGAGGATGCGTGTGTCTGTGAGTGTGTGTCTAATTAGTGAAAGTGTTTGTAAGTTAGTGTGTGTCTGTCAGTGAGTGTATGTCAATGTATGTGTATCTGAGAGTGTCTGTCAGTGAAAGTGTGTGTGCCAATGACTGTTTATCTGTCAGTGAGTGTATGAGTGCATGAATCAGTGAGGGTGTGTGTCTGCCAATCAAAGTGCATGTTGGTCTTAAACAGGAAGAGGTACAGCCTTGACAGGAATAGGTGGTGCAAATTTATATTAGGGGGATGCACGTGTTTAGTCATGCCTAGGGCGGTACAAATCCCAACTACACCACTAAACTCACACACATACAGATACACAGATACAAACGCTGACACACATACAGTTACACAGAAACACACACTGACACCTACAGATACAGACACAGAGAGACATACACCGGCTCAAATGCAGATACACAGACATGCACACACTGACACATACACAGGCAAACATGTTAAAATGTACAATTTTTAGCCATCCTCCGGTGTCCTACATATTGGGTGCAGGAAGGTGGCTTCCTAGGGGTCTAGTCTTCCCACTGAGGCACTCCCGTGCGACTCAATCTGTTATCTGAGAGGAAGTGATTGGCTCCTGCTTCCTCCCAGTGCTGCAATATGAGAGGGGTCCAGCTGAGCTGTTAAAGTGCACACGACTAGGCCCCTGATAACACCTGCCCACCAGGTGGCCCTAAGTGCATAAGCCACCAGATATTTGCCATTACGTGACAGATACAACTATAATACATGTGAGCCTCAGCAATAACTATATTACAATACCAGGGTAGACAAGAGACCAATCCCTGCTTTTTTCCCATTCTAGGCATATGGTGGGCAACCCATGCACAGAACACCTTTAGGTTGGCATTTTACATAATGTAAGGTCCGGCAGCCAGGCCCAAACTATTTTTGCTCCCTCCCTGGAGCACCTTCTCTAACTCAGCATAAATAATATACATACTCAAACAGAACACATGACTAAGATAGTATATATGAATAATTGACACCCTCAAAACATCCAAAGCCATTACATGTACCAGGGCTAAAAGTGCATTTGAATTCGTACCAGCTTTGTGGGTTTCATTTACATGGTGACAGTTTTCTGCCATTACTTTGATTCTATTCCTATACATTTTGACACCTGTCTGAAAGGCTGAGTAATCTGATTCGCAAAGGTCAAGATGTTGATGGATCTGGGTAGCTTGCAGCATACATCCTGAGAAGACAAAGGGGGGGGGGTGAACCTTCGTTCTGCACATAAAGCAGATCAAACACTACAGCATGCAACTCGGGACACATTCTCATCTATGATTTATGGTATAATTTCCAGTAGTGCAATTTTTTTTTCATTAAATCAAAATCAAGTTCATTCTTGGAAACCCAGAACCACTGTATGGACATTAGGAGAAATATTATTCTGGTTGACAGGGCAAGAGTAAATGTAATTATCACACGATTAGTCAGTAACTTTGTTTAATAGGTGGTTTATTTCATTGTAATATTTTTAAAGATGCTATAATTTCCTTTAGAGAAGACCCATTATCCCAAACCTCTTCTATGGACATACTTACTTTAAAGACTAATTGAACTCATTAAGAACAAGACATGCAAGATTGTCGGACCTTGTATCTCTACAAAGATTGTCGAACCTTGTATCTCTACAAAGATTGTCGGACCTTGTATCTCTACAAAGATTGTCGAACCTTGTATCTCTACAAAGACTGTCGAACCTTGTATCTCTACAAAGATTGTCGAACCTTGTATCTCTACAAAGACTGTCGAACCTTGTATCTCTACAAAGACTGTCGAACCTTGTATCTCTACAAAGATTGTCGGACCTTGTATCTCTACAAAGATTGTCGGACCTTGTATCTCTACAAAGATTGTCACACCTTGGAAAGTAGACCCACATGCTCAGAGATGGCTGTGTGACCACAAATTGTTGTCTTCTCAAATGCACGTAGATGAGGGAATTATAGATATTGTCTTCCTTTGAGCATGTTCAACCTGGAAATCAAATACTGTTTGATTGTACTTTAGGAGAGGGTTTCTTTTATAGATTTCTCTCATTTTGAGGAGTTTTGTGTTTGTATTTTTTTAAATTTTACTATCTGCCCAGACCCTTGCTTTATAGCATGGCGGAACCTAGACTCTTGCTCCAATCCTTGTGACCTGACACTGCTACCTTGTTACTTGCGTTAAACCTTGCATCGTGGTCTAAATTTCAATTTATTGAATCAGAATATTATAGAGATTGTTTCAGACACAGTCACCTTAAACAAATTAGCAATTGTAATTTCAACTTCTCCCACCTACAGTCTGGGTTCAGATCTACAGTCTGGGTTCAAAAAAAGAAATATAAAGACATTTATTAAATGTACCGCTTTCTATTTTATCCACTTTCCTATAATTCCTGAGTGGGCGATATCATTAGATCTCAAGCAATACATTAACTTTCAGATTGTTAATAATAAAATCTTGTAAAAGATAATGATCAGCTACATCAGTGTCTGTCAACTTTATTTTTATCTATTCCCTTAATGTGGGGGAAAAAAAATAATAATAGTAAAACAAATCCCATTTAAAGACCAGCTCACTGCTTTTTAATCACCCTTTTAACTATTGAGAGCGCAGTTGGACCATCGATGTGAATCCGTTCCTCATCCAATCATTGCCATTGGGGGCCATAATGAACGCTGCATGCATCGCGCTCCGGTCCCTTCAGACTAGGAAGAATTCAAGTTAATTACATGCAATTTGTTTGTATTAAAGTCGTTAGCCTGTGCAACATGTCCTTAATTGCACTCTCATCACTAATAAAAGAAAGTTTTCTCAAACTCATCAAGCGTACTGACTCGTTAATTAAATGGTTCATTTAATTTGTTGTCTAGGGACTTGAGGCACGGAACAGTTAACAGAGCAGTAACTGATTGGAAACTGCAAGGTCTGTAGGAATGTGGGAGTCCTTAGATCACACTGCGGGGAGTTTAGAATTCCATGGAGGACAAACAGAAGCTACTGCAGTGGAACACAGGGACAATGTATCTAAATGGGGTACTCAGGGTAGATTCATTGCCTGACTCAGTGCACGGAACCTGGTTGATTTATTGAAAAATACCCTGGTGAGATGCCTTTTGATTTCTACTTGGACCAGTGGAATGCCCTTATTTATATGACCAACTGATTTAGGCCTCCATTAACGATTGCTGGGTAAGCTTTTAAAAAATAAATAAATATATATATATATATTTTAATATATCAGGGTATAAAAATATATCAATATATAAAATATCCAAAATATCAAAATATTAAATAAAGTTTATCCAACAATATTAAATTGAGGTCATAATCTGCAGAGCGTGCTGTCCTTTTCATCGCCTTGACAAATCCCTTTTATTAATTCTTTATTTTGGTTGTGCGTGGTATAACAAAAAGCTTGTGCGGCCACAACAGCGGTCACAAGCAGTAATACATCAAACAGAGGAAACATAACGTGGCATATAATTATACAGCACATTTTTGTTTTATGAGAGAATCTAGTAGGGTCCGCCGTTTCAACAGTGTGCTACAAATTTATAAAACATTCGACAGTGTCAAGTCGCCATATAAAAACTCAGGTACATCACCTTTTGACATAACTATGGCATGAAGATAACTGCACATTTTTAAATGCGTGATGAACAGGCTAGGTAGATGTGTCTAGGCATGGTTCTTAGCAGTTTAAATTACTAACGAAACAATGCAACACTTAACAATAGGTAAGAGTTAAACATTTTCATCACCCTACATAACACCGCTTTGCTATCTATTCATAAAAGTCTAATGCTGCGTCAAGGTTTAGTGTGTGAGTACAGGTTAAATTTAAGTGTAAGGAGGTGTTTACAGCGTTTATGGGTGCACACATGAGTTGTGTTGAACAATTGCGTAGAAGGATTTATTTGTGTAGTCAGTTGCATAGTGCTGTTGCTCAATCATGTTGCAGAAAATGAGGATAATAAAAATACAGCCCAAAGAAAAATAGCATTGGCTCCGTTTATATTTCTGTGATATAGAGCGAGTAGATGGAAAGCTTGCATGAGCCAGTGGTCTAAAGCAGTTGCCTAGTGTGTCGCCTAGAGCGGTAACAGTGGCCCATAACTGAGTACTATGGTTTAGAACCAGTCAAGTGGTCTCATACTGCCGGTGGTTTACCGAGCAGTAGTGGAAAAGTGTTGAGGGGGAGACATCATTAACATTATACAAGAGAAAGGTTGAACAGGTACGCATGGTTTAAAAGACCAACTAAACAGGCAAGTAAGAGAAGAACTGGTTGGGATTCAGTTCAGTGTCTGCCGAGAGTTCATGTGGTTGCCGCTGCATAGGAGCCTCGTCTAGGTTGTCCCGGTATGAAGGCTGTCACTTTGTCCGGATCCCATCTGTGTGAAGGGCCAGCTGGATCGGTAGGTGCTGTGCGCTGCAAGGCCTCTTGAGGAAGTCCCAGTTTAGGTAACAGTTCCCGTGCATCCAGTATGTCACTGACCTTGTGTGTCTCGTTGCCTTTTACGATGCTTATGGTACGGTTGAGGCGCCATCTGTACGGGAGTCCGTGTTGGCGTAGGAGCTCAGTGAGCGGTCGCATGGACCTCCTCCAGGCCAGAGTGCTCCCTGAGAGGTCTGCAAAGAATGTCAATTGCATCGATTCAAATAGGTATGGGGAGCAGTCCTTGACCGCCGCTAATATTGCCGCTTTGTCTTTTCTTTGCTGAAAACAAATAATGAGGTCTCAGGTAGCCGCCGGTGGAGCACTTGCAGGTTTCTGGGTCCTGAAGACGCCGTCTAGGGTGACCGCTTTGGCATGTCGTGGTTGCAGTAAAGCTCCTAGGAGCCGCCGTACGAGTTGCGGCAGTTCGGCTTGCGGTATGTCGTCTGGCACCCCTCTTACTTTCAGATTATTCACCCGCCTTGTGTCCTCTAGGGAGGCAAATCTCCTTTCAAAGTCGTCATTACGGCTTTGTAGACCCTTGATCTCCTGTTGTAAGGAGGAGATGTGGGCAGAATTGGTCATAGAGGTGTTTTCCAGGGCACCCAGTCTACCCGATAGCCTTTGTAAGTCCGTGCGGATGTTAGCCATGTCCGCTTGTATCGTGGCTTGGAGGTCTGCCAAAAGGCGTTTGAGCACCGCTGTGGTCACTGGTGCTGTGTCGGGGTTTGAGGGCTGTCTCGTGGGTGCAGTCAGGCTGGGTAAGTCATGTACCTCTTCACCCGGGGAGAAGTCGTCCGAAACTTCAGAGTATGTCTCCGTGTAGTCGGCCATCTTGGGCCTTGTTATTCCGTGGGCCTGCCTCCACATGGCTCCGATGTCCAGGCCTTGTCTGGGTTGATCTGGCTTCTGTTTTTTGGTCTTTCGACCCATAATGCTTTCTCCCACTGTCTCTGGGCTTTTGCCGGTATTTTGATCGGGTGATGTACCCTAAAACAGGCAAGTTTGGGAGATATTCTCCGGAGCTCTAATGCCATGCGTCTTGTCAGCTCCGCTGCTTGGCTCCGCCCCCGACAAATCCCTTTTAACTTTAAAGGCCAGACCAATATGACCTGGTATCACTTTAGAGAGCATTACACTGTGCCTGTACATCATAAGAGTTAAATTGCTAGCAAATGCATAGATCAGACGAGTTTATCCATACGGTTTTGACATTTTCAGCCTTTGCCATGAAGCTGTTGGCAAACATTCAAACATGGAGGTCAGGAGTGACCATTTGCACCTTCTTCAAATGACGCTGCAATATACCACAACTACTTCTAGCAGGCATTGTCAATTCAGGGGCAAATTGTAGGTGAGGAAGTAATCTTCAGATAAAGAACAACACTCATCAAATTTTCATTTCTTAAAAGTTCATTACATTTAATAACACTTAATGATATTTCTTTAAATTATGTATATTGTTTTATTTGGAGAAAATTTTACTTTTTACCCTGCAGTGTGACCATGTTGGGTCAGACTCTACAGGACCAACTGCTGCTCATTCTAACCGGCAAGTTCGGATGAGTGGCAGTTGGTCAGATAATGGTAGAGTCTGACCCAACATGGCCGCTCAGCCAGATAAAAAAGTGATTTTTCCTTCACAAAACATTATACATCATTTAAAAAATATCACTAAGTTCAATTCAATGTCACAAACTTTAAAAAAAAAGTAAAATATGTTCACAGTTGCCCTTTAACTGACGATTGCTTCCTCCTCACCGACAATGAACCTTTGAATAAAAGTAGTTATGGTTTCATGCTTCTAAACTACACATTTGCAAGTGATTTTTCGATGAAAGAAGCAAAAATGTTCAAAAATAGAGTTGTGACAGTGGTAACATCTCTTTTTGTATTATTACCTTTCCCATTTTTTTATTTTTTGTATTGTATATTTTTTGTCCTCCATTTGTTTTTTTCTATTATTATTGATTATTTTTACATTTATTTTTTATTAATTTAGTTTATTTTTCTTTCACCATTTATTTGTTTTTAATTAATTATAAGTATTTATGCGTATCTCTTTATGTAGGGACCAGGTTACATTACAGATCTTTATCTGATTTACAATATATAACCCAGTAAGATATTATGGGATATATATAGTGAGTATGCAGTTCCTTAAAGAGCTAAAAGTAGGGTTTTTCCTTTATTGGTTAGTCAGATGCAGCTACTACGGGAGATTCTGTTAGATAGCGTTATGCTTGTACTACGTGGCAACGTAGGCTACCGTATACAGCGAGATGCTCGCACACTGTTGCATTTTGTTTTTTTTAGTCTTCCGTATCGGGAGGTTTGCTGGATACTATTTTCTTTAGACAAGCCATTTTGTTTTATATTTTCCTCCGATCGAGACGGCTACATTTGTTTATATCGATGGAACTAGCAACTCCTTTTAACATCTACTTGGCTGTGGGCAGTCATGGGCAAAATGGGGAGACTATTTGAATACACTGGATGATAACGATATGTACATATCATTAGGGGGCATCCTGTTGCCATAGCAACAGTACGTTCTCTATACATTCTTGAACCCAACTAATCACTAGAGAGTTAAGATCCACAAGTGTTGTCTATCTAATGTGGGGCTACTTATCAGAGTGTCTACCGCCATTTGAATGACATGTATGCTTATATATTGTGAATGATTGTAACTAAAGATCACACTTGACAAAGGCTTTGCAGTCGAAACGTTGGGTGTTTCTCCTGTTCATTTGTCAGATAATGTTGTACAGCAGTCTATTACTTCTTTTTGTGTTTGTATTTTTTCATGCTCTGTATTAGAATTTATTTGTATATGTTTAGTATGTTAATTTGATTGTGCATGCTTTACAAATACAATTTGGTATTATTACCAATACTATAGGCATACATAGAGTGCATTGATTTTTGTTTGTATCTAATAAAATTAGAATTTTATTAATGCTGGAGTGCGGGTATCTCTTTAATTATACAGTGGTAACATCTCTGCCTTAGAAGTGGGAATCCTGGTCAGTCAACCACAAGATATATATCGGCCTACCTCAAATCATCACAGAGTGTAAGCTTGTTGTAACATGGCCTACAATCCCCTCTTCATAACTGCAAAGTATATGCAGACCACATACACACTGTATATATAATAAAAAATCATTAGTCAATGCAAATTATAAATTGTTGAACAGGTCGTCCTTATAAGCACAATATGGATAAAAGGGACACTCCACTGTCCAAATACAAAAAATAAAAGCTAACTGTTTAGTACACATAACCCAAATGATAACATGCATGCATTTTCTATTGGGGGTATATCTAAAATTAGATTTTAAAAGATCTTTTGTCCGTTGCCTTTGCAAACCCTCCCCTTCTAGCCCCGCCCAGAATTTATGTGGCTGTCCAATCACAGAATTCCCAATGCAGCTCAATAAGAAAGTCTTTGCAAGGCAGGTGCTCTGGGCAATTGCTGCCTCTTTGGTTTAGCTCAACTGTGCTATCAAAACCAGGAAGTAACAGGATCAGCTGTCTGATTGACAGCCAGGGGGGTGTAACAAGGTTTATTTTGAAAAGGGACAATTTCAGTCGAGAACTGTACATTTTGTTAAATGAAAAAAGAAAGAGGACACACTTTTCACAAATAAAGCATTTCAGATTGCTACAGTGCTTTGGGGGTCTGGAGTGTCCCTTTAACTCAGGCTTCCAAAGTTACTATCACTCCCTATGCAGACATCCAAAAACTACAGCTAATTTTCTCATAAAACTCCTGCTACAATTGTCAGATGGCAAGGACCACGATAAGCCAAACCTTCCATTTATCTCTGGATAATTTTAAAAAAGCAGCGTTGACTTGTACATTATTCATAAAGGAACCAGGCTAAAGGGGGAGGTTTGTTCGATCTCTGCTAAATCTTCACAAGGACCCTCCAAAGACTGCCTGTCAGGGTTCCAACTGAAATAGTTCCGGAGTGACCCATTAATTCCTCTGCTGCCGAGACAGGAATAAAAAAGAATTCATAAATAAATGTGTTCTGTGTCGACAAATAGAACCTGCTACAAAACAATAAAACAAATACAATGTTACAATGGTTAGAGATAAAATTCTATTTGTGTCTATCTTATATTACCACTGGTGGCATTTAAAGGGACACTGCTGCTTGCTTAGATTAGTATGCTTTTTGAGTTGGTTGCTTATGAAATTAAATGTAGGAATCCAGTTCACTGTATCTATCTCCATCCTGGAACATCTAGACTCCCTGCCAATCATGGTTATAAGTTCTGTCAGCATGGAGAGAGTGTAGAAACAGAAACAGAATTCAATGCGCGAGTATCACATGAAAAATACTTTGCACATTGTATTGGTGAAATTCAGTGTTATTTACCAAAGTAGCTTTCTCAAAAGCAGCTGTTTCTTTTGAATCCCAAACATTGAATCTATCGATTGTGTTAGCCAAATGGCTAGAGAATTCATAGTTTGGCAGATATTTATAACAGGCAGTCCTGTCTACCCGAATGAACAGATTTTGCAGTCTGGATAGATTGGGAATGATACCAGTTCATGCATTCCAACTGCACCAACTTCTGTGTCATTATCCAGACATCCCTAAGAGCAGAACTAGTGATTTCACTTTATTCTTTCTGTTTTTGCATCGTTCTGCTTTGATTATTATACATTTTAATGTATTTACATGAACAGAATAATATATATTTTTTTTAATTCTTTATTTTTGTCGTGCTCAGCAAAGACAAGGGTTTACATGGTACACACAGTTGAAAATATAATGAAGTGACAGGTCATATCAGATTGAGTGTAAAGAGGTATTAACACATTTGTAAATGTATGAATGCAAACTACAAAGCAATGCAGTTTATGCATGATATATCAGGGTATGGAGATTTATCAGATAGGCACTGACTATTATGATAAATCATCCCATCAGGCAAAACCCAAGTGAGCCTGGTGTGAGACCCAGATTGAGGATAGAAAGAAGATAAACAAAACAAATAATATGCTTCCCTCATTATGTAGGTGCTGTGGATGCAATGCTGAGATACCATGCATTGGATGGTCAATTCTTGAGCTCAGTCCTGAGTTTAGCCAATGCCCCACCTGGGGCAATCCAGAATACCGCCAGGAGAGTCTCAACGCCAGGGCCTGTAGCCCGCCTAAAGGAAAGCCTGCAGGCATGTTGTAGGGACGAGGCAAGCATAGTGAGGCATGCAGGATCCTTCTGAGTGGTCTCAAAACCCAGAGTGGATTGGGGTACCAGCTCTTCGGGAAAGTTGATTAGGGTTGTATCATGCTGCATGGATCAGCGTGAACTGACACCCTCTTGCCGGGAGGTTTAGCAGAATCTGGGGTCAGGTGAATAGTATAAAATCTTGGTGCGCAGAGTCTCGTCCGCTGCCATATTCAAGCTCTTTTCACTTTGAGAACAACGGGTCTGCAACGGGATCGTAGAGGCAGCTCCTGAGGTAAGTGGCCTCTCGCTTCTTGCTCCTGGACCCGCTGCTTCCTGAGGTCCAGTTTGCTCCAGAAGGCAGCAAATATGCTGTCCAGCCTGGCTTCGATGTCCCAGCATTTGCGAGAGCACGTGGCATCCACCATTTTCTGCATCTCCATATCTGGCCGGTATCAGCTTGCGTGTCTGATATAGCCGGGTTGCATCCCAGGAGTGGACTGGGATCACCCCCACCAGTCCATAGGACCACCAGTCTCTGGATGAGGAGAGCGGCCGCCTCTCCCCAGCTCTGTCATCCGCAGGCTGCTGCAAGCCATCTCAGACTCCCAATCACAAAATTACTTGGTTCAGGTATCTGGGAACTCACCAGGGAACCCCTAACTTGGATAGTGTGACTGGTGCATGTACAGGCTTGTGAAACTCGTATTTTGTAGGGGAAATCAGCTTGAACACTGGGAGCCCTGTTAACATGCATCTGCTCAGCTTGCAGGTCAAGCTAATGTTTTTCAGTACAGAATGTCTTTTTTTTTTAAAAATAAAATACATTAATAGGAGTCCCAAATTAAAAATGCACACTGTGAAAGCTAAAAATGCAGCTATTCTGACCGTGTTTGTGATTCCTTTGTCAACTGTCCTCAATTCCGATTTTAGTGAATATACCAAAACCTTGATGTGTTTATATATTTGTCATTTTACTTGAATGAGCCGGCAAGAAAGGTTTAGAAGGAGAATATCCCTGCCCTGCTACAGCTTCAAACATCAGCTAAAATGTTTCACAGCGCAGATACATTGAACAGTGAAACTGGGGCATCTACCATTTGCAACGGAACATGCACAAACACAGTAGGGTTAAGCCACTGCAAGATTTTCTCCTTTTCCTGCTCACGCTTGCTGAGATGACTTTTACAAAGCACTCTGGTTTCTGGTACACGCAATGAAAACACGGCTATAAGCCGAACAAAATGCGCTCAGCGAACAAATCTGAAGAGGGCGACCCTTTCTCTCCTTCCAAATGCACAACAATTATTTAATCGGGGGCGGATGAAACTTTACGGCTCAGTGAACCCTGCAGTCGTGCTCTCCAGTTCCCATGATAACTGACCCTCGCTTCTACCTTCTTTACAAAATGCCATCCATTAGGTAGAAACTTGCAGGACGTGGATGAGACGAGAGTTACTGTCTGTTCTCGGCTGTTTAATTGGGGCACAGAGCTCGCTGATCATTTGACTTGTTAACTCTGCTGGTAAAAGGACTTAAATTGTTGTAAACAAACATTGCTTCAAATATCTATTTATGTCTTGGAATCCAATACAGCCATAACATAGCGATTCCTTAGGGGAGGTAAAGTGGGGAGAGTTACTTGAAAAAATAGAACTGTTGGCTAACACTAATGGCAGCATAGACTAAGTTGGCAGTCCGGCTCAGTGATATCTCTTTCAGTAAGGTATGGAGTAAGGTTAACCCTTTTATCAATGAACAGACTCCGCTTGGTTTTGTGTACAGCTATGGGTCATAAAAAATATTGCTTTAATAAACGGTAAGTGGGGTGGTCTGTGTGCCAGGCTTCGTTTAAAAAGATTAGTCAGGTACCAGAGTGCCTGTCTATCACTGGACATGGTCGCTACAACTGTATCATCAAAGAAGAGTGTTGGGGGAGTCTGAACTAGGTAACTGGTACATTGGATAAAATGGATAGATGTTAAACAGAGTATAATTAGGCAAGAACACATAACCCTCCCCCACCCCCCAAAAAAAATGTATACTGTGGGCAATGTACTCTCCTATCTCTGTATACTGAGAGAGCTGTACTCTGCTTTCTCTGTATACTGAGGGAGCTATACTCTCTGTATACTGTGGGCACTGTACTCTCCTATCTCTGTAAACTGGGGGAGCTGTACTCTCCTATCTCTGTATACTGGGGAAGCTGTAGACTGAAGTGCTCATGCCATTGTACAGAACACCTCACTTGGAGTATTGTACGCAGTATTGTACGCAGTACTGGAGACCGTATCTCCAGAAGGATATTGATACTTTAGAGAGCGTTCAGAGAAGGGCTACTAAACTTGTTCATGGATTGCAGGATAAAACTTACCAGGAAAGGTTAAAGGATCTCAACATGTATAGCTTGGAGGAAAGACGAGACAGGGGCGATATGATAGACACATTTACATACATAAAGGGAATCAACACAGTAAAGGAGGAGACTATATTTAAAAGAAGAAAAACTACCACAACAAGAGGACATTGTCTTAAATTAGAGGGACAAAGGTTTAAAAATAGTGATGTCGCGAACATAAAATTTTCCGTTCACGGCGAACGTGAACTTCTGCAAATGTTCGCGAACAGGTGAACCAGGCGAACCGCCATAGACTTCAATAGGCAGGCACATTTTAAAACCCACAGGGACTCTTTCTGGCCACAATAGTGATGGAAAAGTTGTTTCAAGGGGACTAACACCTGGACTGTGGCATGCCGGAGGGGAATCTATGGCAAAACTCCCATGGAAAATTACATAATTGATGCAGAGTCTGGTTTTAATAATAAAGGGCATAAATCACCTAACATTCCTAAATTGTTTGGAATAACGTGCTTTAAAACATCAGGTATGATGTTGTATCGATCAGGTAGTGTAAGGGTTACGCCCGCTTCACAGTGACAGACCAAACTCCCCGTTTAACGCACCACAAACAACCGCAAACAGTCCATTTGCACAACCGCAAACTCCCCATTTGCACAAGGTTGGATACCAAGCTAGCCATGTCCCGTTCCTTGTCCTCACTGATGTCATTGAAGGTCTCTTCCTCCACCCAGCCACGTACAACACCAAGGGTCCCCGAAAGGTGACAACAAGCCCCCTGTATTTTTTTTTTTAAATGTACACTACTGTTACACCAGATATGAGTTGCCCTGGTGTGACATTGTGCCCTGGCAGGCCCTGAAACGCACACGTGTGAAGGAAACTGACTACTATTATATTACAGTCAAAAAAGTTTTTTTTTTTTTTTTAAATGCAAGCTATTGTGACACCAGATATGAGTGGTGGCACTGGGACCACCTTAAAAATATTGGATATCGCTAAAAATCATAATCACTATATACGTTCTCTACAAACCTCTAAAACGAACCAAACTACTCATCCAGCCACTATACCACTTTATCCCATCTAGAACTAGTGCCCAGTTAAAATACTTGACTCTTACTTACCCACACTCAGTCATGCCACACACATTTGCACCACTACTCTCACTGAATCCCTCTGACTACGGCTAAATTAATCTTCTACATCAGAACACTACTCCTAAGATTGGGTTGTATCCTTGTCTCGGGTCTTTCATTTAGAATAGGGGCAGCTTCGGTCTCCTTCAACACTGACACTCCAGTGCATATTATTAAAAGATTGGGCAGATGGAAATCCTCAGTCTACAACCGATATATATTCCTCATCCCGAGAAAGAAATGAGGAAAGCTTTTAAAAGTTTGGCTTTGTAAATTTGATGCAATAACTGTGTTTTTCTCTAATACCTTTTCTTTGCATGAACCCGATTTACATATATTACTAATATGTTTCTGAACATATATATTATATTATTCACTCACTCACTCACTCACTCACTCTCTGGGCCGGCCTAAGACATCATGCTGCCTAGGTCCAACGATAAATGACTATGGGGGATAATGTATAATAAACACAGGTTACTGGCTATGGGAGGGATAGTGTATAATAAACACAGGTTACTGGCTATGGGAGGATAATGTATAATAAGCACAGGTTACTGGCTATGGGGGGATAATGTATAATAGACACAGGTTACTGGCTATGGGAGGAAAATGTATAATAAACACAGGTTACTGGCTATGGGAGGGATAATGTATAATAAGCACAGGTTACTGGCTATGGGAGGATAATGTATAATAAGCACAGATTACTGGCTATGGGGGGATAATGTATGATAAACACAGGTTACTGGCTATGGGAGGAAAATGTATAATAAACACAGGTTACTGGCTATAGGGAGGATAATGTATAATAAACACAGGTTACTGGCTATGGGGGGATAATGTATAATAAACACAGGTTACTGGTTGTGGGGGGATAATGTATAATAAACACATGTTACTGGCTGTGGGGGGATCATGTATAATAAACACAGGTTACTGGTTGTGGGGGGGTAATGTATAATAAACACAGGTTACTGGCTATGTGGGGAATAATGTATAATAAACACATGTTACTGGCTATGGGGGATAATGTATAATAAACACAAACACAAACACACAAAAAAAATAAAAAATAATACCAAAAAAAATAAAATAAAATGAATGCAGCTTCAGAATTAATCTGAATTGTATGCTGTCTAGGAGGTGGGATGGTCTGGGAGGGAGGGTCTGCTGCTGATTGGCTGGAATGTGTCTGCTGACTGTGAGGTACAGGGTCAAAGTTTACTCAATGATGATGAATAGGGGGCGGACCGAACATCGTATATGTTCGCCATCCGTGGCGAACGCGAACACGCTATGTTCGCAGGGAGCTATTCGCCAGCGAACCGTTCGGGACATCACTATTTAAAAATAATATCAGGAAGTATTACTTTTCTGAGTGGGTAGTGGATACATGGAATAGCCTTCCAGCTGAAGTGGTAGAGATTAACACAGTAAAGGAGTTTAACCCCTTAAGGACACATGACATGTCATGATTCCCTCTTATTCGAGACGTTTGGTCCTTAAGGGGTTAAGCATGCGTGGGGTAGGCATAAGGCTATCCTTACTATAAGATAAGGCCAGGGACTAATGAAAGTATTCTGAGAATTGGGACTAGATGGGCCGAATGGTTCTTACCTGCCATCACATTCTATGTTTCTATGTTTCTCCTATCACTGTATACTGGGGAGCTGTACTCTCCTATCTCTGTATACAGTGGGAGCTGTACTCTCCTATCTCTTTATACAGTGGGAGCTGTACTCTCCTATCTCTGTATACTGTTGGTGCTGTACTCTCCTATCTCTGTATAGTGTGGGAGCTGTACTCTCCTATCTCTGTATACTGTGGGCACTGTACTCTCCTATCTCTGTATACTGTGGGCACTGTACTCTATCATCTCTGTATAGTGTTGGTGCTGTACTCTCCTTTCTCTGTATACTGTGGGCACTGTACTCTCCTATCTCTGTATACTGTGGGCACTGTACTCTATCATCTCTGTATAGTGTTGGTGCTGTACTCTCCTTTCTCTGTATACTGTGGGCACTGTACTCTACTATCTCGGTATACTGTTAGTGCTGTACTCTCTTTTCTCTGTATACTGAGAATAACTATATTTACGATATTTCTCATTACCCTGCAGTATGTCCTTTGCTGCCTCGATATATATTTCCCTCCGAGGACAACCCATTCTTTCCCGGCATTGTGACTGTTGACGATATTGCATTTTGCTTTATGATATTACTTTAGATTTTTCTCTTGTGATTCATGTTTTACTGCAGCCTATGGTGTGAGATCAGACACATTTTGCTGATCAGATGCGGGCGATAGGCCTTTAACGCTCTTCCAGGAGGGAACATGATGCTAAATGATGAAATGGAACAATCCAGGTGTACATGCAGCTCCAGGAACAATCTCGTTGGGACCATGAAGTCCTTCCTGCTGCCAGCTGGATGTTTTCACCCTTGGTTGGTTTGGGAACGAGATGAATTAATATTAAGTTCACTCCGTGGGACAAGACACACACACCTGGTGCAATCACGGATCTCACTCAACGAGGAAACATGCTCCATTTATCAATATGAACAACTGGTCCCCATTCCCTCCTGCATATATCAAGGCTGGAGCATATCAGCTTGCTCTGATTACCGAATCTCAGCTTGTGAGGCTGGACTAAGAAACCCTGCTCTGCAACACTTACTGCGGTGCAGCCATCCTTGGCCCTTTACAAGGACAATTCCAGGACAAGAACATGACTTCTCTCATTCATATCATCCTCAGCCATTCTTCTCCTGCCACCTCTTGTTCCATCAATGTCACTGATATCTAGTGATGGCAGGCTGACTTAATTCGGTTTAGTAGTCACTGATTTCTGTCAGTTCTAAAAGGTCGATGGTGACAGATGACAGGTTACATCTGTCTCTGTATCGGTCTGGATAAATTACCTGTAACGTTAATAGCAAACATAATCCAAGGGGGGGAGGCAAAGGGGGGAGAAGGAGCACAGGAGATCCACATAGACCGGTATTGGGCTAGTCCTGTTTAAAAAAAAAAAAAAAGAATAATAAACACTTTGTTTACCAGATGTGTTAGCATTAAATTATCGTATTTATTCATATCAGAAGAACAGGAGTGAGAAAAATATATTGCAGTATAAATATTATTAGTTCATGAACACATTATTAATCCAGGTGTACATTATTAGGCCCAGTGTGCATTATCAGCCCGGTGTACATTATTAGCCCAAGTAAATATTATCAGTCCTGGTGTGCATTATGATCCAAGTTGTACATTATTAAGCCAGATGTGCATTATTAACCCTGGTATACATCATTAATACAGGTGTGCATTATTAGCCCCTGTGTGTATTATTAATCCAGGTGTGCATTATTAATCCAGGTGTGCATCATTAGCCCACGTGTGCATTATTAATCCAGGTGTGCATTATTAACACAGGTATACATTATTAACCCAGGTGTACATTATTAACCTAGGTAAATATTATTAGTCCATGAAGACATTATTAATCCAGGTGTACATTATTAGCCCCAGTGTGCATTATTAGCTCTGGTGTGCATTATTAATCCAGGTGTGCATTATTAATCCAGCTGTGCATTATTAACCCAGGTATACATTATTAATCCAGGTTTCCATTATTAAGCCAGATGTGCATTATTAACCCTGGTATACGTCATTAATCCAGGTGTGCATTATTAGCCCCTGTGTGCATTTTAAATCCAGGTGTGCATTATTAAGCCAGGTGTGCATCATTAGCCCACGTGTGCATTATTAATCCAGGTGTGCATTATTAACACAGGTATACATTATTAACCCAGGTGTACATTATTAACCTAGGTAAATATTATTAGTCCATGAACACATTATTAATCCAAGTGTACATTATTAGCCCCATTGTGCATTATCAGCCCTGGTGTACATTATTAGCGCAAGTAAATATTATCAGTCCTGGTGTGCATTATGATCTGAGGTGTACATTATTAACCCAGGTGTACATTATTATCCAAGGTAAATATTATTAGTCCAGGAACACATTGTTAATCCAGGTTACATTTTTAGCCCCAGTGTGCATCATTAGCCATGGTGTGCATTATTAATCCAGTCGTGCATAATTCACCCAGGTATACATCATTAATCCAGGTGTGCATCATTAGCCCCTGTGTGCATTAATAATCCAGGTGTGCATTATTAACCCAGGTATACATTATTAACCCAGGTGTACATTATTAACCTAAGTAAATATTATTAGTCCAGGTACACCTTATTAATCTCGGTGTACATTATTAGGCCCAGTGTGCATTATCAGCCTCAGTGTACATTATTAGACCAAGTAAATATCATCAGTCCCGGTGATCCGAGGTGTACATTATTAACCTAGGTAAATATTATTAGTCCACGTACACATTATTAATCCAGGAGTACATTATTAGCCCCAGCGTGCATTATTAGCCCTGGTGTGCATTTTTAGTCCCTGTGTACTTTATTAACCTAGTTAAATATTATTAGTCCAGCAACACATTGTAAATCCAGGTGTACATTATTACCCCCGGTGTGCATCATTAGCCCTGGTGTGCATTATTAATCCAGGTGTGCATTATTAATCGAGGTGTGCATTATTAACCCAGGTATACATTATAAATCCAGGTGTGCATCATTAGCCCCGGTGTGCATTATTAATCCAGATGTGCATTATGAACTCAGGTATACATTGTTAATCCAGGTGTGTGTTATTAATCCAGGTGTGCATCATTAACCCCAGTGTGCATTATTATTCCAGGTGTACATTATTAACCCAGGTGTGCATTATTAACCCAGATATAAATTATTAACCTAGTTAAATATCATTAGTCCAGGAACACATTGTAAATCCAGGTGTACATTATTAGCCCCAGTGTGCATTATTAATCCTGGTATACATTATTAATCCAGGTGTGCATTATTAGCCCAGGTATACATTATTAATCCAGGTGTGCATCATTAGCCCCAGTGTGCATTATTAATTCAGGTGTGCATTATTAGCCCTGGTGTACAGTATTAATCCAGATATACATTATTAATCCAGGTATACATTATTAACCCAGGTGTGCATTATTAATCCAGGTATACATTATTAACCCAGGTGTGCATCATCAGCCCCAATGTGCATTATTAATCCAGGTGTGCATCATTAGCTACCTGTGTGCATTATTAATCCCTTTTCGTACAATTAAAATACCGAACAGTCATGCTTTTTATTGTTCGTGTCTTTGCTGATCGTGTGCCACCTCGTTCGTGGATTACTTTTACTGAGCGCCGTCTTGTTCGTATAAATCTGTGCGAAACTAAGTGGTCCTGGAAGTCTCAGCGGTGTTCGGGAGTTTGAGTGTCCAGAAATAGTTCCAGACATTCGACAACCAAACACCGCTGGACGTGTTAAACAAAACAAGATGGCCGCCGCCACATGTTCGTACATACAAACCGACGGCCACCCAGTGAACCACTTAGAACGTTTGCGGTTTCCGGTCTGGCACAGAGTCAAGTAGTTAATTGGCGGCACACGCCTGGGCTGGGTGGTCTCTGGTTCGGTAGTTTGTTCGCTCATACGAATGGGCTAACTGTGTCATTCGTTTTCCCATTCGTATGTGAAATATAACAACAGTAACAAATCCAGTCATTATAATGTTTTGAATCTGGTGGCCAGGCAATACCAGGGAATCTGTTACATGCATCATTAGCCCTGGTGTACATTATTATTCCAGATGTGGATGATTAGTCTAGGTGTGCATTATTAATCCAGGTGTGCATTATTAGTCCAGGTGTGCATTATTAGTCCAGGTGTGCATTATTAATCCAGGTGTGCATTATAAGCCCTGATGTACATTATTAATCCAGGTATACATTATTAGTGCAGGTGTACATTATAATTCCAAGTGTACATTATTAGCCAAGGTGTGCATTATTATTTCAGGTGTGCATTATGAGCCCAGGTGTGCATTATTAATCCAGTCAGGTTTGAAATGAATGGTATATTGTAAAAATAAGATATAGATCAGAATTAAGTGTGTTTAAATAAAACTTTTAAAAGTAAATTTTATAGTAAAATGTCTACAAACACTCGACATTATACAGAACGTGGTTTCAAAACATAGAGGACAATCCCATTACAGAGTCACAAAGAATGTTAACGGCCGTACTCATTTTACCCGAACGGAAACGTCCTGATTCACTAGCTCTTCCAAAATCCTGTATTTTATTCACATATTACACTTTCTGCTCCTGGTACTCTCTGAACAAATGAAGCTATCCAAATCTCGTCCCACAGGTTATGCCAGTGCAGAGATTTTGCTAATTATTATTGTTAAATATTTAGTTTAACCGTCCTTTAAAAGTAAACATTCCTTTGTATTCTTTGTCATCTTTATATTTTTTTGTTAACTTATTATATTCTAGATTTCCGTGTGTGACCTCACCCCAGCGTGGTGACTTTGACCTTCTCGCCCTGTATTGATTCGTGATACCGTCCACATCCCTCACGTGGAGTGTGACATTGCTCGCTTTCTGCTTGCTGTGACCTGTGGTTAGACATTAGCTCTGTTTGTCATTTATACCTTTCATCATGATTCTTTGGGCTTCCTGGCGCAGCCATGATGTCGTTCTGGCCAATATAACAGGAATCAATCTTCGTGTCACCTTAGACTCTGTTGGGGAAATATTTCTCCTCTGAGAATTTTCAGAATATCAAGAGAAGGAACCAAGCAGGCTGCTTAAGAGGGAACTATCTGTTTCACAATAAAAAAGAGATTTTATTTTATTTATCAAATTTCTTTTTAAAATTCCAAGTATTTTCCCTGTTGAAACACTGTTCAATAAGTGCTGTATCTGTTATAAAATAGGAAGTATTGGGCGTCCACTAGACTTGTGCAAACATTCGTTGGAAGCAAAATAACTGTTAATTGATTACTGAAACGAATCGCTTCCAAAATGATCTCACCTGCTGACTTCAAAGGTAAAACAAATCAGAAACCATTCATACAATGATTCCCAGGACTTTCATTCCGACTAATCAATTAAATCCATTTTTTGCACGTGTCTAGTGCCTATAACTATTAATTATTGTGAAGATTTTTTCTCATGAAAAACTTAGTAAATCAGAGTTATTTATTAAACTTGGAATTGCTGAGATTGGACAAGATAGCTGCACATTGTAAGCCAAAAGAATTTGAAAACATTTTACATTATTTCTTTTTAGAATTTGCCTGTTTTGTTTTGCAGTTCTCCTCAGTTTCCAGTTTAGTAAATAGTGCTCTATGTCTAACATTTCATGTTTCACATTTCCCGTGTAAAGTATTACGAATGACTTGAGCGTCTGGCTATCTCTATAGCCAACATAACATTCAAGGAACACTATAGTGTCAGGGACACAAACATGTATTCCTGACACTATAGTGTTAAACCAAGTATTTAGGTCCCCGCCCCACTTCAATAGCTTAGATAATCAAATTTGATGATCTCAGCCAATCCAATGCTCTTCCATAGTAAAGTACTGGGAGGCTATTGCACATGTGCGGCAAAACTCCACCCACCCTGGCCAATCAGCATTTCCTCATAAAGGTGGAGACATTAAATGTAGGTGCAGCACACTGTGTAGTACTGACCCACTAGAGGTGCTATTCGGTAGTAATAACTCTAATAACAAAGTGTTTAACCAGGAAAGGAACATTCAGATATTCTCTGATTTACAAGTACGTCCTTGAGATGTTACTGTTACCCAATTTAATGGTACTCAATTTATCTACCTCAGAAGCAGTGGCGTACACACAATCCATGGGGCCCCGGTACAAAACTGATCCATGGGCCCCCACCTCCCCATCTCCATCCCCCTTTTCTCCCCACTCCCACCCAACAGACACACACATAAATACACACACATACTCTGTGTAAGCTGGGAGGAGTGACCGGGGCAGTCACTTCCTCCCAGCCTGTTATGTAATCACAGGGGACCTGGTCGGGCTGTTAAAGCGCTGCAGCGCTGACCAGGCCCCCTGACAATCCATCTCCATAGGGTGGCCCTAGAAGCATGGGCCACCCGATGGACCCCTTGGACGGCGGCCCCGGCGGTTTGCCGTGCGTGCCGGGGCCGCAAAAGATGGCGGTGGGTACCCGGTCGCAAGGGGTCCGCAGGGCCACTGGGCCCCCTGAAGTGACGGGCCAGGTCGCAGCTGTGACTCCTGCGACCGCGGTATGTACGCCACTGTTAAGAAGAATGAAGGGCTGAGTCAATCCTGCTGGAATTTGAGCCTGCCACCCAAGGTTTAATGGAAACATTTCTCAGAAAAGTCAGTGTTTACATTAAAATGCCTGCGGGGACAGGCTATAGTTAAGCTGTAGTTGTTCTGGGACTACAGTGCCCCTTTAAGGTAAATCATAACTTTGACCAGATAAACAAGTAAAGCATAATGGAAAACGTATTCCTAGATTTTGTCTTCTATCAGTCCGTTATTTGGTCTGATACGCTGCAGTAGGTGTGTCTGTAAAGGTATAAAATGATATGAAATGTGTCATCTGGTGCCGTAAACTGCGAGTCTAACAAATCCTATAATTGTCTTTCGAGATGGTTTTATCATACTTTTTAAATGGGTCATTTAGAAGCATGAAAGGGCCATTGAGTATAATGTTTAAGCCCACTAATAAAATCATTTAATTACAAACACACGAACCTTGGAATTAGAAGCTCTTGCTCAATGAGGAGTTTAGTCTGAAACGAAATGCAACAGAACGCAACGTGGATCCAATTTAACCTGCACATGTAATGTGATTAAACCAATTAATTTTTCACTGATTGGCATGACAATTAATGTAGCACGAATTACTCATGCTATTGAGATTTCCTGTCATTGGCACCTAGAATGTTTGCATCAATCACAGCAAAAACTGGGATTTCACATATTGAGATTTTAGGAGATTTGGGTAAAAATACATATGTGAAAAAAGTGATTGTTTAACCCATTTAGTGTTAGAAACTAGTCTACCCTAGATACATAGGGCAACGTTTTATCTGTTGTTGTAATTTAACGTTACCCATAAGTCATTGGCCCTGTGATTGCAAAGCCTTATTTAAAGGAGAGAGATTGGGGATATAAGGCCAGATGACCAAGTTCTGTATTTAAAGGAGCACTATGTCAGCAATACAAAGATTCTTGACACTATAGGTCTAAATATCCTTCCAGTCCACCGGCTTTCCTTACCTCTGGTTATAAAGAAGATTTACTCACCTTTTTCCAGCGCTGTGTGGGTCCTTCCACTCTCCGTCCCCTTGGCTGAGATCATCAAACTTGACTGTGGCAGACCTATCTGCCTTTGGATTATTATTTAAAACCTGATTCATCTGTTTGTTCGGTTATTGTCGGTTGTTTGTATGTTTTCTGCTTGCATTCATCCAAATACAAACAAACTACCGAAAGGCAGGCCACTCAGCAGGGAAGTGTGCTGCTCGCTAACCTTTCTGCCCTCATTAACATTGTGGTTAACCGCAGACACTTCCAACTCCCGAACGGTCGGCTGGGTGGTCGTCGTTCGTATGAACGAACACATGGCGGCGGCCATCTTGGACAGTCGAACACCCAACGGTGCTTGTCGACAAACTCATGGAACTGATTTCGGACACTGCTTCCCATGAACACCGCTGAAATCACCGATCATACATCACTCTGTTCCAAATTCATACGAACGCCGTGCCGTTCGGTAAATTGACAATGCACAAATGGAACTGTACCAGATAGTCAACCCATGGAGCTCATTCATTTTGTCGAACACACAATGTACAAGACTTTAACTCCATGGCGATTGAACTACATGTATGGGATCTGAGCGCTGTTCGGTTTTATTGAGCGCACACATCCAAGCTATCTGTGGATACGTTGAATGTGGGGGTTCCATTCGGTATATTTGGAAATATGTATTTTTATGTGTTTTTACCATTACTTTAAAATGGGGATATTCTCTATGCCTGGAGGTAATTGAGTTACTTCAAGCACTTAACACAATTATCTCCAGGATAGAGAGGAGTTGTACTGTTTGTGTGGGAGTGTTTGCATTCTGTAAATGCATGGGATTGGCTAATGTAAACTTTGTCTCAGTCTTCCACAAGGTCCCTATGGGAGTGTCCCTTGCTGGAAGACCTGCCTAAAAGGCTGACATGTAGCCCCCTTTAAAGAGATCCTGCTTGACCCTCAATACAGAGCCTCGTCTTGTGCTTGGGGGGATAATTTGTGATTCCTGTTCGGCACTTAGGAGTGTTCGGTAGCAGACTTCACATTTGGGAAAAAGAACAGCTTTAGTGGCGTTAACCCCTTCCATACGCGGGGTGCCGTTACATTGACAATCTCAGTCAATCCAATGCAATCCAAAGTAATGGGAGGCTATCGCGCATGCGTGGCAAAACACCTCTCTGCTCCAATCAGCATCTCCTCTAATGGGGAAAGTTCAGCACCTCCATGCATAGAGTGGAGATACTCAACGGCAGTGCTGCACATTGTGAGTGACTTCTACTGGATGTGTCCTTAGGCTGCAATGAAAATACAGCCTTTGCTCTGAAAAGGCAGTGTTCACATTAGAATGCCTGCAGGGTCAGGCTATAGACACCAGAACAACTACTTTAAGCTGTAGGGGTTCTGGTTACTATAATGTCCCTTTAAGTGACTGCATTTTATCATGCATTAATAATAAGTAATATGAATCGATGCATTGTACACACGTGTTTAGATAGTTGGAGTGAGCCTTCAGGGGGCTAATTGTAATGACAGAAGGCGAGTATTCTCCCCCTGTGTCTTTCTCTTCCCTCCTTGGGATTTAGGGTTTAGCTATGACTCATATGGTTTGTCCTTGCTATGTTGTTTGTTGACTTTCACTGTCAAATTTATTCACATGTATGCTATGCATTTCTGGTGTATGTTTACTATTAACTATCATGTAGTATGCTATCGATGTGTTAGTGAGACTATGTTGGATATTCAGTACATTTGACAAGTAATATTTCTAGATAGTCAGACTGTGGTTGCGCATGTTTTTCAAGATTTTGTCTATACCACTAAAACATGCTCAGTCTCGTTTCAGCTTAATGTAACGCAACGCAACGCAATGCAACGCAACGCAACACCCCATTCAGATGTATTCAGGAGAAGATATTCTACATTCCGATTGTCTTAAGGATTTTATGAGGACAATCCTTATTTGTTAGAACTTGTTGGACGCTTCCTGGTTCGGATTTATGATTCATTTTGACTTGTTATGTCACTATTTCAAGAGGAAGTGCCTCAGTGGGAGGGGCTTATTATATACTAAGCTTATCTCTTATTGGTCACTTGTTTTTCTATGTTCTTTGCTGCTATTAGAGTAGTAAAGGACGTTTATGCAAAATACTCGCCTTCTATCATTAGTAAAATTAAGATTATTAGTGCACTAAAGATAGCATACTTTTTAATTATTTGAAAAGCTTATTCACAAATATTAAATCAAGGCCATATATGGAGAAAACCCAGGCTGGAGGTTTATGTCTTTATAGGAGTCAGTAAGGCTGAGGATTCTGTATGATTCTCTTCCAATGGACAGAGTCTTCTTGGACACTTGGTGGATTTAAGGACATAAAAGGTTCGCCGTCAATTCTAAACAGCGCTGCTCGGCATCTCTCTGATGAGCACGCCACGTTGGTGTTGCCCACGAAGCAGAAGCATCTTTGGGCCCACTCACGAATGTCGTGCACCGAGTCACGCACCATTTCAGCCGGGAAGGAATCTTCCTGTGCATAAGCTTTATCTGCCAGTGTCATTAAACAGGCCAGTGACCCTATAGAATCTAGGAGCTTATCTCAGGCTCCCTTAAAGCCTTTCTCAACTGCTTTTCTGGGGTCTCTGCCCCCTTTAGCCATGAATTCCAGCATGAGCTAGTCGAACTCCGGTGTGAGAGCAACTTTGTCAGGCAACGAAGGTCGGGGGCATTCGGCATGTAGTCTTTTGCGGACTTACTTGTCCAGTGCATTCCTTAACCAGAAGTGCATAAACTTGAGGTGTGGTGGTGGTGGTGTCCAATCCCCCGAATGAGGATGACGAATGTTCCTCAGGAGGAACATCCTTTGACCTGTGGAGTTGTAGAAGCGCTCACTATCTGGTTGTTCAGAGACCTCCGCCCGGAATTGGTGCTGGGCTCACCCAGGAATGTCTCCTTAACGAAGGAGTTGTGACCCACATTCATCCAGAACCAACAATAAGGGGGGAATGTCAGGCTCCTCATCCGAGGAAGCGTTGTATACCAGCTGGGGCATGGCTTGTACGTGCTTCATGTTTTTTAGGGGTGCTTTACCTTTGTAAGGCCTCTGTTTCGACCCTTCGCCCTTTCAGTTGTTTTTCGGCAGGTGTGATTGCGCTTTAGAGGATGAATCAGAATCATCCAACATCTCTTTTGTCTCTCCTTGAGAGCGCTTGGGGGGGGGGGGGGGGGGGGGGGAAGGCGGTTTAGGTAGTTCTTGGGTTAACGGTAGAGCCTTAGCTAAAGCCTTTTCAACGGATGCAGCCACAGCTACATTAATAAGGGCCTGCAGATCTGATGGCCTTTGGGAATCTTCCATCTCAATAAACACTCTTGGGCTCTCCCAAATTAGTATTGTAGTTATAAGGTGGATAGGCATTTACGGCAGATCATCAGCAGGGACCACCAGGGGTGTTTTAATGACCTATAGCAGTGCCAAGAGAAATGGGGGCTCACCCGAAACCGGAGTACTAGGTATGAGAACCTGACCGGCTGACCCACTCTAAAGGTTTCCTCTAACCTGTACCAGGTCCCTCAGACAGGCAGTAAACACAGCAACATCAAGATATTTGAGGAAAAACACAAATAGTACAGCACACTGAGGGAATATGTCCACACAACACAAACTCTGATCCACATGTTTAAAATGGCCACCGGGACTCTTGCGATGCGAGGTCCAAGACCGCGTTGAAAAGCTTACGAATCCTATTACGGTTTCACAGGGAAAAACTCACGAACAGGTCAGTGAAAAATGATGCGAACTGCATTAAGCTGCGGACACTATTGTGTGCGAACAATAGTGTCCGTAAACATGCGAACCCAATGGGAAACCATCTATCGAACGCAATGTGTTTTAGTCGCGTTCGACAGGTAAGGTATAGGCGAACGCTGACGTCCATGAACGCGCAAGATATTCACAGAACGCGTAACGTTATGTGCGCTTTCGGTAGGTGAATGGCCTGTATAAGTGAACGTTGCCTCACAATCTAGTGCGGCACGCGTATGCCTAACCCGGGTAGGAGAGCCTCCCGGGTGCTCTACACTCACGTTGTGAGCGCGCTGTGCTGCGAGGGCTCCCCCAATGTGGCAAACGTAGCCACAGAAGACAGGGTATATAGCCAGACGGATTAACACCGTTGAGGGAAGGAACAGAGTGGGAAAAAAAAAGGGGAGAGAAAAGGGTAGGGAGAAACCTAGCCCAACAGTGCAGCCCAAGCAATAAGGATGCAGATAACCCCTAAATTCCTCACAAAAAACAATAAACATATATTTAAGTAGTAATAATGAAAAGACAAGCCATTGAAAAAATATGACACACAATATTATGACTTGACTTGATGGAGCTGCAAAGAAAGAGGAAGCACCTCAGTGGGAGGGGCTTATTATATACTATGCTTATCTCTTATTGGTCATTTGTTTTTCTATGTATTTCTTTGCTTCTCTTGGAATAGTAAAGGAAGTTATGCAAAATATGAAGCCTCCTGTCATGTGATAAAATTCAATATTTTTAGATAAGCATTTACAATTATTTAATATTTTGAAAAATATTTTAATATTTTGATATATTTTATATATGCTAGATTTTTTGATATTTGAATATTTCAGCCCCAAGCACACAATTAAAAATACCTCTGTACGTACAGTGTTTCAAGCAGAAAACGCTGCACATACATACTCCTACCCCCATGACCACTACATATCACAGTGGTCATGGTGCCTGGAGTAACCATCTAAGCTTGTAATCCTAGGCAAACTAACTGTTACATTAACCCCTTTCAAACCTACATACTATACTCACAGATTTACACACAATACATTACAAGCAAATATATATATATATATATAGTATACAATTATCAAATACCAGTATCTGATTTTTAGATATTTTTATGCCTGCATCATCCAGTTAATTAAATTATTAAAGTCATTTTTAACTGCAATATTTGTGTTTTTTTTCTGGTGGCGGCACCTTAGAATTCTGTGTCTGCAGGCTCCTGACATGTAAATCTGGCCCTGAGCATATCCTATACACCCCCACCCTTCCTGCCATTATACTCCCACCCTCCTTACATTCATCACACAGAACTCACCACAGCTGCTATCAGCTTACCGACAGTTCCATTCAGAGATTTATGAGGGAACCTGATGTCATAAACGTGATGTCATAAATATGCAACTATCAACTCGGACTCCTTCTCAAAATATGATGTTTCCCTGCTTGGAGTGTTCATACAGTATGTGCGTTTGTTAATGATATTCTGCAAACACACAAAAAAGATAACAAATTACCCTCATCACACAGTTATACATCAGGAATACTTGGAAAGATTAGTCTGCATCACTGAGTAGCAATCAATTACTGAACTACGCCTTGACGCTAGATAGGAGATGGTTCTATTCAACATAATAATCAGAGCCTGGAATGTTGGATATCAAAATGAAGTTCTGGCAAATGTTGGCATATTTTAGCTCTACCAGTTTGTTAGAACGAGCAGTGCACACATTTCTGGTTTTAGCAGATATGAGCCTCGATTTAATATTTTTGGATAAGCTCTTCAAATGATCACAATCTGTTCGAATTTTCTTTTAAATGGTTAACTACAAAAACTGCCGTAGACTTTAATGGTGATTTCTGTAGATACATCATTTGAAAAGGTTTTTCTCTAACAGATTGTGATAATTTGAACACCTTATCCAAAAATATTAAATCGAGGTGAAATTAACTGTCCGGAGAAATTGAAAAGTGAGTTTGTATGTTTTAATGATACCTATTGGTATACAAGTCGAAAAGCCCTGTAGAAGGACAGAGGTAAGTCCTCTAAAGCTGATTTATACCATTATTTCGCCCTCTTTATCCATACTGCTATTGGTGCAAATTCCCAATTTGAAAGCTGAATGTTAAAGTCTTCAAAACAGCCAAATCTGAATGAAATCCAAACTTTTACAAATCACGTTGCTCTTGTCGAATCCTGCCGTCTCCTGGGTTCGAGATTGGAACATCGCCCCCACCTTGAACGCCATTGATGCATGTCTGCTCGAGTCCTCTTCAAGGGGAAGCCATAATCCAGTAAAAGTAATTAAAGCCCATTCTTTCATGACAGCAGAAAACATTCGCAGCTTCCATAATGGTTATTATTATAAGTTTATTAGCTGTCAGGACGGAGTGCCAGGGATTCTACATGTTCACAGTTGGAAGGATTAATCACAATGCACTAGACTGCTTTGCTCCAACGTTTGAAGAGTTGTATCTAACAAAATATTAACCAAGGCTCTGCGGTTATAGAGAGACGCTTTGCACGGAGTACACAGAGCTGTCCTGAGCTCCAATCACAGTTGTCAGAGCCGCGACTTTGCAATATTTCCCAGTGACCTTCATTCGACATAGTGCTTATGTGTGAATTGATGGTTTTAAAGGGTCAGTCTGTATTACGACTAAGCACACGGCATTTAGAGTACTGTCTTAGACGGCCGATTGTAATACATCAGGTTTCTCAGAACTCTTAGTTCCTGGGTGCCTGTGTTAATTTATTAAAGTACATGCAGGTTACTCACACAATAGGGAAGACTCACCCTGAAGAGAGTGGAACAGAGGACTGCTTGTGTCAGGTTTACAGGTATTTCCTGGTATTTTGCAGGATGGTTTAAAGGGAAACTCTAAGTATCCAAACTACTACGGCGTAAAGTACTGATCCTGCTGTAAAGAGACTGTCCCTGCAGACTCTCTGTTTTAAATACTGCGTTTTCTTCGGCAGGTATGTTCTGTGTTTGTATTTCTAATGTTAGAGGCATCCTTTAAATAAATTATTCATATAATGGATTAAAAAAACCATTGGGTATTTTTTAAACTAACCATTTAATGTCCCTGCGTTAGCGTTTTAGCTGTGGTAGCAGAATCAGACATTAGAATGCTTCTCACTGTAACTGTATTAGATGTTAATTCTTAACCCACGCAACATTATAAATGGCCAGAATAGGCAGTGTAGGGACAATGTCATATTAGAGCAGTGATGGCGAACCTATGGCACGCGTGCCACAGGTGGCACGCCGTGCCCTCTCTGTGGGCACGCGGCCACAGGTCCGCCATCACTGCAGAGTAGGCACCTGCCTGCCCGAAACGGCAGGCGCCTACTCTGCTTCCGTGTCGGGAGGCAGGGGAGGGATCTGTGATGCTGATCCCCTGTCCTCCCGCGTGATGCTGTGTGGAGCGTTGCCGAGCGTTACCATGGCAACGCTCCACACAGCATCGCGCGGGAGGACAGGGGATCAGCATCACAGATCCCTCCCCCTGCCTCCCGACACAGAAGCACTGCCTGCCACCACCGGACCACCAGGGATGACGGTACCACCACCGGACCACCAGGGATGGCTGGGTCCCCCCCCCCCCACTTCATTAAAGGTAAGAAGGAGGGAGGGGGGGATACTGACACACAGCACCCCTACCCCCCCAGAAGTACCCTTACCCCCCCAGCACCACCCCTATCTCCCCAGCACCACCCCTACCCCCCCCCAGCAACACCCCTACCCCCCCAGCACCACCCCTACCCCCACAGCACCACCCACCCCCCCTGCAGCACCCTACCCCCCACAGCACCCCTACCCCCCCAGAAGTACCCTTACCCCCCCAGCACCACCCCTAACCCCCCAGCACCACCCCTATCTCCCCAGCACCACCCTACCCCTCCCCAGCACCACCCCTAACCCCCCCCAGCACCACCCCTATCTCCCCAGCACCACCCCTACCCCTCCCCAGCACCACCCCTACCCCCACAGCACCACCCACCCCCCCAGCACCACCCTACCCCCCCACAGCACCCCTACCCCCCAGAAGTACCCTTACCCCCCCAGCACCACCCCTAACCCCCCCAGCACCACCCCTATCTCCCCAGCACCACCCCTACCCCCCCAGCACCACCCCTACCCCCACAGCACCACCCACCCCCCCAGCACCACCCTACCCCCCCACAGCACCCCTACCCCCCCCCCAGAAGTACCCTTACCCCCCCCAGCACCACCCCTATCTCCCCAGCACCACCCCTAACCCCCCCAGCACCACCCCTACCCCCACAGCAGCACCCTACCCCCCCACAGCACCCCTACCCCCCCCAGAAGTACCCTTACCCCCCCAGCACCACCCCTATCTCCCCAGCACCACCCCTACCCCCCCAGCACCACCCCTACCCCCACAGCACCACCCACCCCCCCAGCACCACCCTACCCCCCCACAGCACCCCTACCCCCCCAGAAGTACCCTTACCCCCCAGCACCACCCCTATCTCCCCAGCACCACCCCTAACCCCCCCCCAGCACCACCCCTACCCCCACAGCAGCACCCTACCCCCCCACAGCACCCCTACCCCCCAGAAGTACCCTTACCCCCCCAGCACCACCCCTACCCCCCCAGCACCACCCCTATCTCCCCAGCACCACCCCTACCCCCCCAGCACCACCCTACCCCCCAGCAGCACCCTACCCCCCCACAGCACCACCCCACCCCCCCAGCAGCACCACCCCACCCCCCCAGCAGCACCCTACCCCCCCAGCAGCACCCTACTCCCCCCAGCAGCACCCTACCCCCCACAGCACCACCCCACCAGCAGCACCCTACCCCCCCAGCAGCACCCTACCCCCCACAGCACCACCCCACCCCCCCCAGCAGCACCCTACCCCCCCCAGCAGCACCCTACCCCCCACAGCACCACCCCACCAGCAGCACCCTACCCCCCAGCAGCACCCTACCCCCCCAGAAGTACCCCTACCACCCCAGCAGTACTCCTACTCCCCCACAACAGTACCCCTACCACCCCCAGCAGTACCCCTACCCCCAGCAGTACCCCTACCCCCCAGAGGTACCCCTACCACCCCAGCAGTACCCCTACCCCCCCAGCAGTACCCCTACCCCCCAGCAGTACCCCTACCCCCCAGAAGTACCCCTACCACCCCAGCAGTACCCCTACCCCAGCAGTACCCCTACCACCTCCAGCAGTACCCCTACCCCCCAGCAGTACCCCTACCACCCCCAGCAGTACCCCTACCCCCCCCTCAGCAGTACCCCTACCACCCCCAGCAGTACCCCTACCACCATCAGCAGTACCCCTACCACCCCCAGCAGTACCCCTACCCCCCCACACACAGCACCCCTTCCCCCCCCACACACAGTACCCCTACCCCCCCACAGCACCCCTACCCCCCACACACAGTATCCCTACCCCCCACAGCAGTACCCATACCCCGCCAGCAGTATCCCTACCCCCCACACAGTACCCCTACCCCCCCAGCAGTACCCCTACCCCCCCACAGCACCCGTCTCACACACACACACACACACACACACAGCACCCCCCTCACACACACACAGCACCCCCCTCACACACACACACACAGCACCCCCTCACACACACACACACAGCACCCCCTCACACACACACACACACAGCACCCCCCTCACACACACACAGCACTCCCCTCACACACACACAGCACCCCCCTCACACACACACAGCACCCCCCCAAACACACACAGCACCCCCCCACACACACACAGCACCCCCCACACACACACACACAGCACCCCCCCACACACACAGCACCCCCCCACACACACACAGCACCACACTCACACACACACAGCACCCCCCCCACACACACACAGCACCCCCCCCACACACACACAGCACCCCCCCACACACACACACACACAGCACCCCCCCCCACACACACACAGCACCCCCCCACACACACACAGCACCCCTCATACACACACACAGCACCCCTCATACACACACAGCACCCCTCATACACACACACACAGCACCCCTCATATACACACACACAGCACCCCTCATACACACATACAACACCCACACACACGCACCCCACACACACACGCGCCCCCCACACACACACACGCACCCCCCCACACACACACACACACGCCCCACACACACACACACGCACCCCCCCCCCCACACACACACACGCAATTGCCGTGTTGGCACTTTAAGGAAAAAAAAGTTGGCATGTATTGCGGTTTGGGCACTCGGGCTCAAAAAGGTTCGCCATCACTGTATTAGAGGGTGTGACTAGGGGATTGGGTTGGGGGTATTCTAAACATTCCATTAATGGAACTGAAATTATGAAAGAGCCTGGTTTCTAAACACATTTATTGTAGTTTAAAGACACATTACTGCAAATGTTACACCGTGATAGAACAGAAAGAATCGAGGAGTAAACACCTGGGAACCATGCCTTGACCTCACCCTGACTCAGTACAGACTGGTCATTGTTGGCTTCCTAAAATAGAATGAGTAAATGTAAGTTTGAACCAAAAACACCAAAAATAATTGTTCACCAAGAGATGAAAAAATTTATTGACACCATGATGTGACGGCACAAAAACCTCCTTACGCGTTATGGACCGGATGGTCTTTAATCACAGGAAACCTAAAATAAAATGGGAAGATTTTGGCAGTGCGGTACTTTTGTGGAAAGCTTTAGAAGGTTGGTAGAATTTTAGGATAAAGGGAAAGGATACATATTGTTTCTCAATATTTTTGTTCTTCCAGACAAAAAGTGTTCTAAACTTATCTACTCGACCAATCATCAAGCAACCCTCAAAAAAATTATTAACATTTTATTTTTTTTAAATAAGTCTAATGACAATAACAACTTAAAAGTGACTTATATTTGCTGCGATTTGTAGGCATCTCTGCAGCTACAAGGCAGCAGCCATGGCTCAGACACAGTAAAGGGGCAGAATTTGGGGGATCAGCGAAATATACCCACATACTTCTGCTATGAGGGGGTTTCCTGATTGGTGGAAACCCAAAAAGGGTTCTTTCTCTGTCTGAAGATGCCGTCAGCTTCTCTAAGCTGTGAACCTGTTGGTATTGGAATGGGAGTATTAATTAATGACATTTTATTACATTTGTATTTCCATAATACATTAAGGTGTATACTATTTTGTGGACATGTGTAAAAATATGTTTTAAGTGATTTGTCTGAATAAAACAAATCTATTCTGAAATTCGGTTCGTTCATAAATGAAGCTAAGCATCCCAATCCAATTTCTTTTTGCGGTATGGATTAAAAGGATTTCATTTGGACTAAATTTGTTTATACATTTATGTTTATAAAGGCATTTTATTCAGATGAATAGCTTAAGACATATTTTTGCACATATTCACTTTTTAGCCCACTTTGCTTAAATATAATGTTACCAAAAAGAGTATTGAGACCTTTTTATAGCAGGCCCCATAATTTCTGGCCGATAGGAGAGGTGCTAATTCTTAATCATGACAGGACCAATACCGACACTGATCACATTATTCGAAAAGCGGAGCAATTTAGTGAACAAAGCACTGATAAGATAGAGATATTGATATCCTAGTTAAAGCTGAACAAAAAATCTAGGACGAAAAAGTAGAGAAATAGGAATTCAATCAAAACACTCATGACTCTTAGGTTAAAAATACAAAGATAACATAGAATTAGTTATATGAAAGTGTTTATCGCGCATGAAATTGGAAGCATATTTGTGCTGCAAACCAATGACTGAGGAAGATTGCTTTGCACGGCCGCTGGTGACATTAACGGTGTATTATAAAACAAAACTGAGACCTACTTATTATCTACTCAGCTGCAAATATCAGGAGGGAAAAAAGAAAGAAAGAGAGAAAGAAAGAGAGAAAGAGAGAGAGAGAAAGAGAGATAGAGAGAAAGAGAGAGAGAATGAGAAAGAGAGCGAGAAAGAGAGAGAGAAAGAGAGAGAGAATGAGAGAGAGCGAGAAAGAGAGAGAGAAATAGAGAGAGTGAGAAAGAGACAGAGAGAAAAAAGAGAGAGAGAGAAAGGAAAGAAAGAGGAAGAGTGATTGGTTATCTGCAACTCCTATAATGCTCAGCTAGACCTCTGTCGTTATCTCAACAATAGACTAGAACACCCATCATGCTCAGCAAGCCATCATCCCTATCAATGAGAGCTGTGCGTTTCTCCACCGATGAGACCCGCCATCGAGGCGGTATAGGCAGTACTCCAGCAAGCGGGGAGGGCTCTTTAACCCTGTGTATTCTGATTAAAGAGATCACTTTATCCTAACTGGACCTCGTTGCAGCTCTCCCATTGAACAGGCCTCGTCCTGTTTTCACTGTCAGTTCCCCTTGCAGGGCCGGTCTGAGGGGCTCTGGCTCTATAGTCAAACTAGGTGCTTGAAAGCCCGCCTACACAATTACATTGCCCAAAGTGTGATGGCAGTGTGTGATGTGTGATGGCTGTGTGTGATGTGTGTCAGTAACTTTCTGTTATGTGTGTGTGTGTAGCTGTGTGTATATGGGTAGCTGTGTGTGTGTGTATGTGTGAAGCTGTGTGTGTGTAACTGTGTGTGTGTGTAGCTGTGTGGACATGTATATGTGTGGGTAGTTGCGTGTGTAGTTGTGTGTGTGTGTAGTTGTTTGTGTGTAGCTGTGTGTGTGACTTTGTGTTGTGTAGCAGTGTGTGTGTGTATCTGTGTGTGTAGCTGTCTGTGTGTAGCTGTGTATGTGTAGCAGTGTGTGTGGCTGTGTGTGTAGCTGTGTTTGTGTAGCAGTGTGTGTGTGGCTGTGTGTGTAGCTGTGTTTGTGTAGCAGTGTTTGTGTAGCAGTGTGTATGTGGCTGTGTGTGTAGCTGTGTTTGTGTAGCAGTGTGTGTGTGTGACTGTGTGTGTAGCTGTGTGTGTGTAGCAGTGTGTGTATGGCTGTGTGTGTAGCTGTGTTTGTGTAGCAGTGTGTGTGTGGCTGTGTGTGTAGCTGTGTGTGTGTAGCAGTGTGTGGCTGTGTGTGTAGCTGTGTTTGTGTAGCAGTGTGTGTGTGGCTGTGTGTGTAGCTGTGTGTGTGCAGCTTTGTGTTTGTAGAAGTGTGTGTATTGCTGTGTGTATAGCTGTGTTTGTGTAGCAGTGAGTGTGTGTGGCTGTGTGTGTAGCTGTGTGTGTAGCAGTGTGTGTATGGCTGTGTGTGTAGCTGTGTTTGTGTAGCAGTGTGTGTGTGTTGCTGTGTGTGTAGCTGTATTTGTGTATCAGTGTGTGTGTGGCTGTGTGTGTAGCTGTGTTTGTGTAGCAGTGTGTGGCTGTGTTTGTAGCTGTGTTTGTGTAGCAGTGTGTGTGTGTGACTGTGTGTGTAGCTGTGTTTGTGTAGCAGTGTGTGTATGGCTGTGTGTGCAGCTGTGTTTGTGTAGCAGTGTGTGGCTGTGTGTGTAGCTGTGTTTGTGTAGCAGTGTGTGTGTGTGACTGTGTGTGTAGCTGTGTGTGTGTAGCAGTGTGTGTATGGCTGTGTGTGTAGCTGTGTTTGTGTAGCAGTGTGTGTGTGGCTGTGTGTGTAGCTGTGTGTGTGTAGCAGTGTGTGGCTGTGTGTGTAGCTGTGTTTGTGTAGCAGTGTGTGTGTGGCTGTGTGTGTAGCTGTGTGTGTGTAGCTTTGTGTTTGTAGAAGTGTGTGTATTGCTGTGTGTATAGCTGTGTTTGTGTAGCAGTGAGTGTGTGTGGCTGTGTGTGTAGCTGTGTGTGTAGCAGTGTGTGTATGGCTGTGTGTGTAGCTGTGTTTGTGTAGCAGTGTGTGTGTGTGTTGCTGTGTGTGTAGCTGTATTTGTGTATCAGTGTGTGTGTGGCTGTGTGTGTAGCTGTGTTTGTGTAGCAGTGTGTGGCTGTGTTTGTAGCTGTGTTTGTGTAGCAGTGTGTGTGTGTGACTGTGTGTGTAGCTGTGTTTGTGTAGCAGTGTGTGTATGGCTGTGTGTGCAGCTGTGTTTGTGTAGCAGTGTGTGGCTGTGTGTGTAGCTGTGTTTGTGTAGCAGTGTGCGTGTGGCTGTGTGTGTAACTGTGTTTGTGTAGCAGTGTGCGTGTGGCTGTGTGTGTGACTGTGTTTGTGTAGCAGTGTGTGTGTGTGTGGCTGTGTGTGTCGCTGTGTTTGTGTAGCTGTGTGTGTATGGCTGTGTGTGTAGCTGGGTTTATGTAGCAGTGTGTGTGGCTGTGTGTGTAGCTGTGTTTGTGTAGCAGTGTGTGGCTGTGTGTGTAGCTGTGTTTGTGTAGCAGTGTGTGTGTGGCTGTGTGTGTAGCTGTGTTTGTGTAGCAGTGTGTGTGTGGCTGTGTCTGTAGCTGTGTGTGTGTAGCAGTGTGTGTGTGGCTGTGTGTGTAGCTGTGTTTGTGTAGCAGTGTGTGTATGGCTGTGTGTGTAGCTGTGTTTGTGTAGCAGTGTGTGTGTGGCTGTGTGTATATGAATGTGTGTATGATGCGGAGGGGTCTTGGGCCAATGGATATCTAAGGGTCTCGGATTTCTGATTGTTATTCTGCCTCCACCGATACTAAACCTACCACAGCCAAGGATAAATAATGTCAGCATCAGCAGCTAATCTCAGGCTTACCGTGAACTATAACTCCCACTTTGCTCAGTCACCCTACAGCTGGGAAAGAGCAACGGAAACAAAGTGCTTTTGTCACTTTGGCTCATTTTCAGCCAGTCTCCAGCAGGGATTGTCTACAACTGGAATACCAGCTGCTGTGAATAGCAACTCCCACAGCCAACCAGTGACATTGGGGATGTAACCTCTGCTTGTCTCGGAGGTTACACCAAATATCTCAGTAATACTAATTCAACGGCTAGTTTCTCTGCTTACTCCCTGTGTGAATGGTCACTGCAAATAAAGTGCAAACATAGACCACAGCGCTGCATTAAATCCTGATTCCAATCACAAAATTGGAGTTCCACAAACCTTCTCTATTACCACCAAAATGATCTTCCTATTAACACCAGGATATTGCTCATTTACAGCAAGGTCATGCTCTATTAGTAATACTGGCAGTCCTGCCGCCATGTATTACAATATACAAATGAGCCCTCGCTAACTAATTATCCAATAATTGGCAATAGATTTATTGCCAGGATCACTAAGTGCTATTGTAATGAGAGTGCATCTGGTAGCTAACTTATTGTAGATTTATTAACCCCCGAACACCCCGAGAGATAGCAGCGATATATCCAAATGTATATAATATGTAATAAAATGGATTTGTTTAAAAAATAAAAATCCCCTTAAATTGTTATAATTGCTCTGCCATTCGTCATTAACTGCAATGCCTACTTCTCCTACTATAAATCAAGCTCTGCTAAAAAGCAGGTCCAAGCTTCCCAGAAACTGGAGTATCAGTCCTAGGTACCAATGGCGGCTGGTGACATGTACAGATGGTGGACCGCTGTCCCTATTGACGTGTTGGGCTGTACTCACTTAACCCAACGAGACTTCATACCGTGTTAAAACCAGCTGGATCTCCAGTCATCAATAAGGGGGAGAATGGAAACCGAACCGTCGTATAGACTAATCACGAAACAAACAACTTACGCAATGGACAAGCATGTTTGTTTGATTTGTGATTCGAAGCTCCGCCCACGACGCAAATAAAAAGAGACGATTGATGGGAAAAAAAACTGATTAATGGCTAGAGAACAGTCACTAAATATTGATTTTATTCACAGATCATGTGAGAAGTGACCAACAGAGGGAAAAAAGACGAGTAGTACAAACAATCCCTACTTATTATATATCGAATATTATCTAAATATAGATTTTTATTTTTACTTTATTGGTCACTTCTTCTCACTCGATCTGTGAACCAAATGAAAATACGTACATATTTTGCAGTACACTGATGGGCCTATTTTCGCACCCTTTTTGTTTATCTTCCCAAATTGAAAAGATTCAAAAAATTCGAAAAATTCTACCAGTCGAACAGCCACATGCACCAAATTCTGACAACTTTATAAATATTTTATTTTTGGATGAAGTGGGTCAACTCAATGAATTTTTCTGCGGTGCACATGGCTAGTTGGAGCTGTTATCTTCAGGGAAAAGAGAGAGAGGTGGGGCCGTTAATGGGCTACTGCTTTGGGCTCAAACAAAATAAACATTTAGAACTTAATAATGTTTCTGACAATAAACAGCCCTCTGCCTAAGGCACTACACTCCCATCATACTTTGGGGAGTTGTAACCCCATAACAGCTCAAGAGCTACAATTTAACTCCCTGTGCTTTAGCTTAGTAGGAGAACTAGTGGCCATTTGCAAATAAAACCAGATTTTGGATTGTAAGGCCATATTTATCAGGGCGATGCGTCCTGCGGGTGTTCTGGCAAAAAGCAAATGCTGACATGCTTTCTATTCATTACTTAGTAATTGCAAAATACTTACTATTTTGACCTTAAATCATTTTATGTTTTTATTTGATATATTTCCTAAAAGCATTTTTTAAACTAAAAGTCAATACAATAATTCTTCATTTTAAACTTCAGCCAAGAACTCTCACAGTCTTGGTAAGTTGACCTACTAAAATTTGACAAGCATGCAGAAGTGTTCCTTCAGGTCCTCCTTTATCACCCAACCTCTAAATATAAGCATTTAAAAATAAATCACAGCTGTAAGTGCCAATTAACATGTGTAATTAGACTAAGCAGCAAAATCAGTCACTTTAGGATTTTGCTGGGATGCATTTTAGGAAGTGAAATAAGAAATTGCCAGTTCTTCAGTAAAGTGCGAGAATTAAAAGTATCAGAACAGCTACACCTGGCAGACACAGGGTTTCTGGGTCCGGCTGGTTAACACAACTGGATATCTCCTCAAACATATCGGAAATATAGACTGTTGATTAACCCTTGCGTCCCCATGCCATTTCAGTGGATCCTGATAAGAACATGGACATAGAAACATAGAATGTGACGGCAGATAAGAACCATTCAGCCCATCTAGTCTGCCCAATGTTCTAAATACTTTCATTAGTCCCTGGCATTATCTTATAGTTAGGGTAGCCTTATACCTCTCCCACGCATGCTTAAACTCCTTTACTGTGTTAACCTCCACTTCAGCTGGAAGACTATTCCATGCATCCACTACCCTCTCAGTAAGTAATACTTCCTGATATTATTTTTAAACCTTTGTCCCTCTAATTTAAGACTATGTCCTCTTGTTGTGGTAGGTTTTCTTCTTTTAAATATAGTCTCCTCCTTTACTGTGTTGATTTCCTTTATGTATTTAAAAGTTTCTATCATATCCCCCCTGTCTCGTCTTTCCTCCAAACTATAGATCCTTTAACCTTTCCTAGATATCATGTGGATCAAGCCAGGTAACTTTGCCACTGCGGTTTCTCTGACTGTATGTTACTCCATTTATTTCAGGGTGATTGATATTACAATTTAGGAATGAATTGCCAACCTTATACGCGATGATAGCTCTAATTTCCTTTAGTAAATACCGAATTTCAAGTCATTTTTCTATTGGTCCCAAGTTCTGCAGTTTGAGGCACAGTCCCAGTTTATGAGAGAAACCCCTTGATAATTCTAATTTCTTTAAGCCGCAATGGTTTTTGGCCAGTCCTCTCATCCCGTCAGCGGTTTTACTTGTTCAGTGAAGTATAAACTTTACTTCTATATAACTCATCGCCAGCAGATTACCGGAGTATTTTTAAGAACGTATATATTAATTTATGCTGCTGAATAGAATTAATCATTTTGCCAATTTGCATGGGAGAACACTTGAAAAGTTGCTTTACTGAAAAACATTTTTCATTTTTTCATTACAGCAAATCATTTTATGTGTCCACAATTGATTAATGCTCGTTTACATTAAAGACATTAATACAGATTTTTGCTCTTATTGTACCTCATTTGCATATTGGAATGCATCCAGCGACCGGCAGCTTGTAGGATATACGGCTCCGTTGGAAAAAGAGCTGTCACATCTATTACCCAGCCTGGAACAAGTATACAGAACGCAGACTGTGCCGCGTGCTGAATGGACTCACAGGAAACAGTGAGCAAAGTACGGATATAGCTGCTTATATGGCTGGATATGGAACCTGCCCTCAGCAATTGCTGATACAAAACGACCACAACAATCCACAGATAGAATGACTTTGAAACTGTGAGGATTGTGTGCTTACAGGAAATGTGATTTGCTCTATTCTGTTAATAAAAGGGACATTTCAAACCCCTAAAGCAGGTTAGCTTGCTGAAGTGCTTTATGTGTGAAGAGTCTGTCCTCCTTTCTTCATTTTACAATAACTGCAGATTTCAGTAGAAATTCACACTTTTATAAATGAATCTTGTTACACCCCCCACGGCTGTCAATCAGCCACCCTGTCCTGTTACTTCCTGGTTGTTTAGCTCAGTGAAGATAAACTAAAGAGGCAGGTATTGCCCAGAGCACCTGCCTTGTAAAGACTTCTCATTGAGCTGCATTGGGAAGTCTGTGATTGGACAGCCACAGAAATTCTGGGCGGGGTTAGAAGGGGAGAGATCACAGAGGCTGCAGTCAAGAGATCTGCAACTTTTGAAAGTTGTATTTAGATGTAACCCCAATAAAAATAGCATAATTAAATGCAGGCTTTCATTGGGGTATGTCTAATAAATAGCAGTTTTTTATATTTAGGTGGTACCTATAAACTGTGTAAGTAGCTCAGCTGTGACAACACTGTCTGCCAAACATGTACACCATTCATTGAAGAAAAAAAGATCTGCTACACAAGGTTATTTACTAAGGTGTGAATTGTTGGGAATTCGAAGCAAATTCAAAGTGAATTTCAGATATTAGGCAAAAGTAGCCCATTGTAAAAATGATCGAAGTGTGTTTTCAGTTTGCCGAATTTGGCCTAAAATTAAACTTTTCATTGAATTCCTGACAATTCACAGGGACACTACACTGTCCGAATATAAAAATAAAATAACATAAAAAAAGGGGAAGAAACGAAAGGGGCTTGTAGAGATCATTGTTCACCCCCTATGCACCCACAAAGTGGGGGGATATAGTGTCGCCCTGTGCCAGAGGGTGTTGGCTTTAATTAAAATAATCAGGAGGCCTATCCCCTTCCCCACTCATGTGCATAATTCTAATTAATAAACCTTGGGGGACCTACTTTCCACACCCACCCATGACACATTTCCATTGTGTTAACTACAATACGGAGTTAAGTGATTGACCCTAAGACAGTTTATTCTCCTTGATGGGTCTCAGACATCCGAGAAATCCCAGCATTTAACTCACTGCTCATTGCATTAAAGTGAAAGAACTGCCGGCCTCTCGATCCACGTTGGCCTATCTGCTTAGTGTTTAATAAAAAGGCAAGGCAGTAATAGTCTATTGATCAAAGTCTCCAGCTGGGCTTCAACACAAACAACAATTCCGCTCCCAAAACAAAAAAAAAAGCATTAATTCCACTGACCCGAGGCCCAGCCATTCCCAGCATGCTTTGCAATGCAGAACTTGTAATCAAGGTAATATTGTATTTCTCAGGAACACAATACTTTGTTGTTGTTTTTTTTTTTCATGTAATGCTAATGTGAAGATTGTCAGGCAGTTTCTCAATGTTTGGAAAGTTTTAGATAGAAAATCCTTTCTAAGCTTCATAATCGCGGCAAGCAACAGCTGTACAGCTTAAGGGACTGAGAATCTAATGCAATAAAAGCTGATTTAATGGACTCCATCTCTTTAATAATCATTAAATTCTAAATCAGTCATCACCATTTACCTTCTACACACCTTCGAGGTAGTTAAGTGAAAGATGATTTTCGATGACAGAACATTAAAGATGGCGTTTTACCTAAAATGGGAGCTCTTCCAAAATGAATTCTTTTTTAATTAGGCAGGTCTCAGATACACAGAATGAAGGGTGTACTTTAAGGAATCCATTATCCACGGATGAGTGGGAACGTCATCTTTACATGCTGCAGTTTGATCCGGCGGGATTTTAGACGTCGAACAGAAAGCTTTGAAAAATAGCCCTTCTATAAATGTACATTCACACACATAAAATACACTCGTGTATACATGTATTCACACGTCAACATGATTATATAAACATAGTGACCTCAGAATAGAATTGCAGTATTCCTTAATAGCTATGTCTTTAGAGTGTCCTGTAAGATTTTTGGGGTAACTTTCCCAGGTCCCCATTATACATGAATGGTCAGTTGTAAAATGTTAGATAAAATAGTTAGTTTTTTTGCTGTGCTATACTTGTTTTGTCCTTTAAAGGGACACTGAAGTCACCACAACAACTACATCTTATTGTATTTGTTCTGGTGAGTAAAATCATTACCTTCAGGCTTTTTGCAGTAAACATTGTCTTTTCAGAGGAAAGGCAGTGTTTACATTACAGCCTAGTGATACCCCCACTGGCTACTCCTCAGATGGCTGCTAGAGGTGCTTCCTGGGACAGTGCTGCACAGTGTAACTGATATCCAGTGTCTCCACCCTCTGCATGCAGACACTGAACTTTCCTCATAGAGATCCATTGATTCAATGGATCTCTATGAGGAGATGCTGATTGTCCAGAGCTGTGTTTGACCTTTGCTGACTCTGCCCCTGATCTGCCTTATAGACAGTCTCAGCGAATCCTATGGGAAAGAACCTTTGACCCTATAGTGTCCTTTTAATATAAGGTTTATATTTTAATGTACATTCTGTGTTGGGGAGACTGGATACAGCATGCAAATGAGGTAATATTGCCCAATATCTGACTAATGACCTATTAACAACTGCCTTCCTTCCACGTCTACAAATACTAAATCTGTCTCCCCCTGGAACTGCCTTTTCTTCCATAGTTATCATGATGTTTTTAGCAAGTGTTTTTTGGGGCTACAGCCTTAGATGTCCAGGTCCCTTCAGGTAGTAAGAAGGAGGGATTAGGGGTTATAGAAATTGGGGATGGGAGAGACAGAAAGGGGGTTAGGGTGATAGTGAGAGAGACCAAGACTAGTTAGGGGAGAAGGAGAGAGACACGCAAGGGGTTGGCACAAACACAAGGATGGTGAGCAGACATATGGTGTTAAAATACACAGAGTGGAAAACAGAGAGGATTGGGATTGTAGGATACAGGACTGCATGGCTTGAAGGATTAGGTCTTGGGTGCTGCAGTGTTTTGCTTTAAGATAAAGCCCCAGGTAGAACCAACCAACTCCTCTGCTTGCTTCTATTCTCTCGGTCCATGTGCTAATCGCTCTCACGCCACATTACAATGAATATGATCTAAAGACGTGCTAACAGAATAAGTGGAATTACAGTGTTTTCCTAGGGTGGCTCTGCAGGTAGAGATATTTAACATATTTATCATTAGGATTGTTTGCATAAAAGCTCCTCTACCCCCCCCCCCCCCCCCCGGCCCAACTTATGATCTACTGAAGCAAGTTGTATAATTTTCAATTAGGCATCTGCACTCACTTTCCCTCATCTCACCTCTAATTAAATTTCAGGAAAATGGATATCTGCATTGACTAGAAGGTGCACTATGATCTACTTCTTAATTTAATTCATAAACTTTCTCGGTGTGTGGGATTCAGGTTTGATTAATTCAGGCAGATTTAACCCTGGAAGAGTGCGGCAGCGGCTGACGTGATGAATGGGTTCGATATCCTGTACCTTGCCTGACGCCCATAACTCATGTGAAAAGAACAGATGATTCTGCATCCCCCGTTCTACATCGAGCTTTATTGGAACGCCACCGAACATGTATTTTATCAATAAATATTTCAGGCTGACATCGAAGGGATAATGCCAGCATAATCCAGGAATTTAGATGCTGACAAATGATTTATGTTAGGAAAAAAAAATCCAAAATCTATAAATGTCCTCCCAAAGGGAAGATATATCTCTGTCAATATTTAAAGAGATATTCATTTTTACAATTAGGAATTCTATAAATGGGAGCAGTCAATTATCAAAATGATTACTATTATGTTTACTAATTCCTACATGTTTATGAGGTTTAAAAAATGAAATAAATTGTAAAAATCCACATCTCTTCCCCCTGCTAATGGCCACCTCCATCTTAGCTCCCTGTCAATCATTGCTATAAACTCTGTCCTGTGCACCTGGCAGTCAGCATAGAGAGAGCCTACAGTGAAAAGGAGAATTAAACAATGTTGCTATTTCTCCTCTTCATTTGCATTATGTGCCCTGGCTGTGCCTTGTCTTAACTGGATTATGATGTTATTTGATAAATGTATATATTAATCGATACCAAACCTTATCTGAAACAAGATTCATCAAAGGGTGAATTGGAAGAAATTCAATGTGAATTTGATATATAAGGACACATTAGCAGAGCTGAAATTGTAGCTGCCATTTTCCAATTCAGTTACTGCATTCTAAAATCTGAAGTTTGCTTTGAATTCCCAGCAATTCACATTGTGGTTATTAATCTATCCATACAATATTTGATTATTTACAACAAATGCAGCAAATGTTTGCACATATTTAAATTGCATGGCTCCATGCTCAAAATTGGTAATTAAAAAAAAATAAGAATGCATAAAACAAAATTCAACTTTGCTTGAATTCTGCATGTGAAAGGGTTAATTTAGTTAATTTAATTTAGTTACAATGAGCACAATTTCTGTCTGAAACACGAAGATCATGGCACTTTGTGGTCACCATATATGTCTGTAAGGACAGAATATCTTCTAACTCCACAAAGACAATTAGATAAAAGGACCGTCAGTAGGGAGAATGAAACGAGCCTGGTCTGATTTCCGGAGGGTCACAGGAGAAAGTGCGCTTAAAGACTTTGCTAGGATTTGTGTGTGTGTCTGGCTTTGGGAAATGAAATAGACAAAAACAATAAAATCCAAGACAGGAAGGGTCATCACTAAGTCAGACAACTTCAGTCAAAAATCCATTTTATTCACAATTAACTCTTTCACTGTTTGAAGGAAATTCAGACATGAAATGTATCTATCTATCTATCTATCTATCTATCTATCTATCTATCTATCTATCTATCTATCTATCTATCTATCTATCTATCTATCTGCCTGTCTGTCTGTCTGTCTGTCTGTCTGCCTGTCTGACTATCTATCTATCTATCTATCTATCTATCTGTCTGTCTGTATATTTATTATCTATCTATCGCTGTATATCTATCTATCTATCTATCTATATATCTATCTATCTATCTATGTATCTATCTATCTATCTGTCTGTCTGTCTGTCTGTCTGATTTAGAATGCACAAGGCCCTCAACAATGAAGTAAACAAGGGTCCTGCATTCATGCAATTCCACAGCAGAGATGTGCGTTGGCTCACTAGGAACCATTAGACCCATACATCCTGATAGAGGGCGAGATTCACTAGGAACCATTAAACCCATACATACTGATAGAGGGAGAGACTCACTAGGAACCATTAAACCCATACATCCTGATAGAGGGAGAGACTCACTAGGAACCATTAAACCCATACATCCTGATAGAGGAAGAGACTCACTAGGATCCATTAAACCCATACATCCGGATAGAGGGAGAGACTCACTAGGAACCATTAAACCCATACATACTGATAGAGGGAGAGACTCACTAGGAACCATTAAACCCATACATCCTGATAGAGGGAGAGACTTACTTGGATCCAATAAACCCATACATACTGATAGAGGGAGAGACTCACTAAGAACCATTAAACCCATACATCCTGATATAGGGAGAGACTCACTAGGAACCATTAAACCCATACATACTGATAGAGGGAGAGACTCACTAGGATCCATTAAACCCATACATCCTGATAGAGGGAGAGACTCAAAAGGATCCATTAAACCCATACATCCTGATAGAGGGGGAGACTCACTAGGAACCATTAAACCCATACATACTGATAGAGGTAGAGACTCACTAGAAACCATTAAACCCATACATACTGATAGAGGGAGACTTACTAGGATCCAATAAACCCATACATCCTGATAGAGAGAGAGATTCGCTAGGAACCATTAAACCCATACATCCTGATAGAGGGAGAGACTCACTAGGAACCTTTAAACCCATACATACCGATAGAGGAAGAGACTCACTAGAAACCAATAGACCCATACATCCTGATAGAGGGAGAGACTCACTAGGAACCATTAAACCCATACATACTGATAGAGGGAGAGACTCACTAGGAATCATTAAACCCATACATACTGATAGAGGAAGAGACTCACTAGGAACCATTAAACCCATACATCCTGATAGAGGGAGAGATTCACTAGAAACCAATAGACCCATACATCCTGATAGAGGGAGAGACTTACTAGGATCCATTAAACCCATACATCCTGATAGAGGGAGAGACTCACTAGGAACCATTAAACCCATACATACTGATAGAGGGAGAGACTTACTAGGATCCAATAAACCCATACATCCTGATAGAGGGAAAGACTCACTAGGAACCATTAAACCCATACATACTGATAGAGGGAAAGACTCACTAGGAACCATTAAACCCATACATCGGGATAGAGGGAGAGACTCACTAGGAACCATTAAACCCATACATACTGATAGAGGGAGAGACTCGCTAGGAACCATTAGACCCATACATACTGATAGAGAGAGAGAGACTTACTAGGATTAATTAAACCTATACATCATGATTGAGAGAGAGGTTAGCAGTTTCATTAAACACACATTATAAGTTAGCAAACAGTGCTTTGTAACTTCCATAACACACTTCTAGAGGACACCCTAATCAATAATTTTATCTCTCATTTAAAAGAGCATTTACAATATATATATAATGTTGAAACATGTGATACGTGAATCTCTGTGCTTGAAGAATAATAATTCCAACATATCACTTCTTTTCCCATTCACCTTCTCTCCATATCCAGCGCATACTTGTGTGACTATCATTGACCCAGAAAATCAATGACTTCAACAAGTAAGAGCAATAATGTCTTATTGACTTGAGAAGCCGTACGTTGTTACAATAACACCCTATTGATATTCTGTTTATTGCTTATTGTTTTTCAGCAAGTCTCGCATGTGTATGGTCTTATTTGGTAATTTCAAGAGTTCATTATTTTTATCACAACATATGGCTTCATCTCGTAGAAAAATAGAGCGCATAATTGGATTCTGCCTCCCACGTTTTGCTAATACTGGAAGAATAATATGAGTCAATTAGCGTTGTCTCCCTGATTTATGAGAGAGAATTTAGGCTATAACTTTGTAAAATGCTTTAAGTGGGTGAGGACAGACTGGAGACTTATGTGTTTGATTCAACTAATACAAAGTCTTATCCACTTCATCCTCTGACTAGTCAATCACAAATCACAAATAAATTTATTTATTGGTGTGTCTATTAAAAGACCAATGAAGTGGTCTGGGTGCAATGGTTCTTCAGCTTTAACCATATAATGTAAGACATTGCTGTCTAATAGATACAGCAATGCTTATATTGCAGGGTTTAACCCCCTTCCTAACAGCCACTAGAGGTTCTCATAGCCAATTATACTGGAGCAGTGCTGGTCGCGCATGTTCTTTTCGGCTCCGAAGCTGCTTTATGTGGATCATTTGATTGGACAAGAAGAAGATTCAGAGTGATGTCACCGGAGGCGGATCGAGCAACTGTAGGGATTGGATTCCGACACTGCAAAAAAACAAAAAAAACAAAAAGGTGAGCAAAACTTTTTTTATCCAATTGTATTTACTTATGATTTGCAGCTGATAATATCGTTTTGTGGTTAAAAGGACACTATAGTTTAATGTAGTTGTTCAGGTGTCTATAACTAGTCCCTGTAGTCTTTTTAATGCACATTTGAAACCTTTTTTAACGGGGGCAAGCGGGGTCGGCCACCTATAATATGTTTTTAACACTACAGTGTCAGGAATACATGTTGTCGAGCTGCATGTATGAACTAAGCCAAGCTAAACAGGCTATAATCTTCTTTGATAAATTGTAATAAATTGATTGCATTTAACCCCTTAAGGACACATGACATGTGTGACATGTCATGATTCCCTTTTATTCCAGAAGTTTGGTCCTTAAGGGGTTAAATTGTGAAAACCTGGAAATGAAAGAGCATAAAGTAACTACCACAGGCTAAATGTCTCCTGCCCTAAATAGTTTGCTGGTATTATCACTTAGCTAGTTAGTTATTGCAAAGTTTTCCATTAAAAAGCCAAAAGAGAACATTTTCACTTAGTTCGTCCCATAGGACTTTGCAAGGAAACCGTTAAAGCTCTACATTTTCAATCAGATAATTCCAATTTCAAAACTAATTCCAATTAGCAGGCACTTTTCTTCATCTTATTTGAGGAGCAGAGTAATTTTCTCCCAGCAAAAATTCATCTTGTACACCTGAAATTAGTGGTTAATTAATTCATGATTTTAAGACTCCCAGTTTAAATGGATTAAATAAAACATTGAAAATAACCAATAGCTCGTGTTAACCTTTTTTATTATATGATGCTTCATTACAAGATTTAGCAATTAACAGCCAGTTCAACCCTGGCACAGCCAGGGCACATAATGGAAACGAGGAGGAGAAACTGGAAGATATTTGTGGTGTCAATGTTGTAGGAGACAAGTCCTGTAGTGTCAAGTTTAGACAGATTTGATGACTGTATTTCAGCTTTATTAGTTTTTATTTTGACGAGCCAATTTTAGCCCAATGGCTGGCACAGATGGCTAATTTGAACTCCAAGCACTTTTTCGCCTGTAGTTAATATCAGCAGGTATTTTACCATCTAGTCGACCTTCAGATATGTTGAGATTGATTATTTGGGCAAAAAATAAAAAATACACACATACATCTCCCATATGTAATTATTGCTAGATAACATATTTATGATATGTACAAACAGTGAAATACATATTGTGTACTGCCAAGTGACAGATGCTCTATAAAACTGGGCTACAGAAAGCGACCCCAGGAGGAACAAGTGGTCAAATAATGGATTACTTGCAAAAAAAATATTACTCTGCCATCTTGTCACCTTTCTATCACTTTTTTTTTTAAAATGTTTTACTTTTAAACCTATATTATAACAAAACCCATTTGTCATAATTCACTTATGCAATTTTCTTATTTCTTAACGTATGTCATATAACAAATACAAAGACATCCAAATACAAACATATGAGTTATTAAATATCTATCCTTTGATCCCAATTTAGGCCACTTTGAACGTAAGAGTTCTAAGTGTGGAGAGAAAGCCAAGGATAGATATCCCCATAGCTTCTTCTATAATTGAGTACACAAGAGTCAAATAGATTCTTATTTCCTGGCATGACCACCGTATGTGCACTCACGAGCCCTCCATTCTATTACAAAGCCAACAAAGCGAGGAGGATATTGGGAACATTTTATTCATTTTTTGTTTCGTACGAGATACCATCTTGTTATGATCTTATATAGGAGTTCAATACGATTGAGGCAATGTATATATATTTTTTTTATCTCCGGTATTATTTTAAACCAATCTCAAAATCCAAATAATTTTTCCATTTATTTATTAAAGATGAGACATGTTTACCCAGTGACAAATCTTGATCCTCATACAGAATGCTTTTTCTTGAGGCCGAAAGTTTATCTCCGTATTTTAATATGCTATCTAGTCAATCTATTCCGTTATCTCTCTTAAAGATATAACCGGACATACAGCTTTTAACTCTTAAGTATCTGAAGATCTCTCTAGGAGAGAGATTACATTCTTGGAAGGGTTTTATATGCTGTTCGTTTAATATATCACAGAAAATATATATTCCTTTTTCCTTCATTTGCCTAAATCCATGTCCTCTATATTATATTCTAAGAGGCTAATGCTACTACTACTTTGAATAAAATGTTTCCATCTCAAATTATGTTCCCATTTAATTGTATTCCAGAAACGTAGCATATACATACTCATTTTGCTCTTCTCCATAATCTTTCTTTCCATATTTTAATCTATACCTAGTTATTTTGAATATATCCATAACATGAGGGATAAATCTGTTACCTCTAGCATATCTTTCCTAATTAATCTCCAGGATTCTGTAGATCCTGTATCAAACAGCATGTGCAAGCCCCTTAAACCCTTGGAATTTCCTTTTGTCAATGTCTTTAGGATAATACATATATCTATTTTTGCTTTTTTTAAGTAAACTTGAAATCAATGACCTTTTATTAGGGGTATTCAAAATCTGAATATTTAAAGATAGGAATTTAACTATTGTTACTGGAAACGCACTCTCCCTCTCCTCCATCCATATAATCTTCCCCCAAGTATTCAACAGGACATACATTAAACAATTACACATAACAATATATAGTAATATGCATTCAACATAAAATGCCAGACCTCTATATCCCCAGGGACCATGGGATATATATTATCACACTCTTTAGAATAATACATTAAAGAGAAGGTCATATTGACCTATACCAAGAAAGGTACAACTTCTGGAGGTACTAACCTTGTGATTCGATAAAGGGGAAATAAATATATATTTTTTAAATTCAATATTTAATTTGTGATTCAGTCCTTAAAGGACCACTCTAGTGCCAGGAAAGCATACTCGTTTTCCTGGCACTAGAGTGCCCTGAGGGTGCACCCACCCTCAGGGACCCACTCCCGCCCGGCTCTGGAAAGGGGAAAGGGGTAAAAACTTACCTTTTTCCAGCGCTGGGCGGGGAGCTCTCCTCCTCCTCTCCGCCTCCGTTCCTCCCCGTCGGCTGAATGCGCACGCGCGGCAATAGCTGCGCGCGCATTCAGCCGGTCACATAGGAAAGCATTCATAATGCTTTCCTATGGACGCTTGCGTGCTCTCACTGTGATTTTCACAGTGAGAATCACGCAAGCGCCTCTAGCGGCTGTCAATGAGACAGCCACTAGAGAATTAGGGGGAAGGCTTAACTAATTGATAAACATAGCAGTTTCTCTGAAACTGCTATGTTTATAAAACAATTAGTTAACCCTAGCTGGACCTGGCACCCAGACCACTTCATTAAGCTGAAGTGGTCTGGGTGCCTAGAGTGGTCCTTTAAATAATTATATATTTTAGCTTCTCTTGTTAGAGAGAAAGAGGAGAGAAAAGGAAGAAAAAAATATATACACATACATATATGAATTTATACACACACACACACACATACACACACACACACACATACACACAAACACATATATGAATTTATACACACACACACACACACACACATACACACATACACACAAACACATATATGAATTTATACACACACACACACACACACACACATACACACAAACACATATAGGAATTTATACACACACATACACACATACACACACACACACACACACACATACACACACACACACACACACACACATACATACAAAATGATTAGAAAATAGAGTCCAATCATTAGAAGGAAATATATAATGTATTTGGGTTGTCTACTTGGAAAGCAAAGATCAACAAAAAACATCTAGTTAAGAAATAGAGTTGATGCAGAGTAAGATAGCTGATCTGGAAGAGAGATCGTGCAGGAACAAAGTAAGAATCTGAAATATCCTTGAAAACGTCACCACTGAAAAATTAGACCCATAGTTGCTTAAATTCCTTGAAACATTGGGCATTATTTCCATCTATTAACACTGATGGAAAGATTCCACAGATTGGAGAAACCAACATCTGTATCAGAATCCATCCTCGAGATGTAATCATAGTCTTCTCTTCATACAGAACTAAATCATTATTAATGAAGGCTTCTGTATAAAAAAAATAATAAACTCGAAGAATTTAAAGATATACAGGTTTCCCAGGATCTATCCTTTGCAACCAGGCCATCCAATGAAACCTTTTAGGCTAGTAACAGAAGAGATGAGAGCAGAGCTTTGAAATTTCAAGATAAATAACGGAAGGATAGATTATTACACAGCAGAAGAATGGGGGAATATCTGAACGTTTTTATAAATAATTCTAAAAAACACTGATCAATTTTTGACACCTTAATTGAAAAGTAAACTTGCATCTTGTTTCATTCAGTCTCCTGCTATCACCTCATGATGACTCAAAGGGATTTTTCAATTTGTTTTACATAAATCATATTTTTTCCCAACCTCGAAAATTATTTTATTACAATAAAACAAATCTTGCACCTTGCTTATTTTATTTGTAGTATCTTTAAATCTTCTTTGAATTTTCTCCTACTGATTAATGTAATATATATTTTAACGCACTACTTTAAATGTACTTTAAATCTTTGTAAAACATTATGATGCTAAATCTCTGTAATGTCAAGCTAAGGACAAGTGAATAAATACACACCTTAGCTTTTTACACATATGGGAACATGCAACATTTATATTATATAATTATATTATATAAATATAGATTTTTTTTTACTAAACCTTAATATTTGTCCCCTTTGTTGCTCATTTCTCATTTGATTTTTGAACTAAATGGCAGGAAAATGCAGTGTACTGCAAAATACATTCATAATATTATACTATGTACCGTATATATTTTTCAGCACACTGATTCACTCATTTTTTTGCCTTTTTGTTTTTTTATTTCTGTTCTGGTTCCCGAATCAGCAATTGGTTGAACCGAAACATCAGACTGAATTTCAGATACTCCCCAACATTTTCTCTTGTTGGAAAAAAATGATTCGGCAGAACTGAAATTTCTCGCTGTGTTTACAAGTCGACTGTTTTTCTGGACCCACAGCTGCATCAGGGTCCATAATTCAAGCAGAGGAGTTCTAGAAGTGCTATTTCAAGCCAGATTGGAACCATAATCTCTTACACATTAAAAAGGTCAAATGGTTTACAGACTCCAACAAACTAGAGCCCAAGTGTACCCTTTCCCTATTCTGTGACTATAAATGGTAGTGTTCCTCTGCAGAGACACTAGAAACTTCTAGCCTTGTTTAAAAATGTATTATGGTTGCACCTGTTTGCTTTCTATTTATGGTGAATAAAAAATGCAGAGTATTATTAGGAACAAGATCATAATAACATGTCACACAGGTAAGTGAAAGACCAGAGAAAAGTGACATTCATCTCTGGAGCACTGCTTCTCCAACAATGAACTTGGAAGCATAAAGAATTTACCAACACACATGAAAGGATTGCTTGATAAGTATTCCACAGGGTGTTTGCAGGATGAGCTGAACCCAGAGCCCTCACAACACAGGGCATGATGAAGTCCTGAGAGTCTTTCACTGAATGGAAACAGAAAGCTACAGGGAAACGTGCTTTGTGATCTGTGATAACACAGAAAAGTGTATACAATTTGGAGATATATCAGACAAATGATGTAGAATGACAGCAAAATCATTCACAATCTCTAATGGAAAATGTCCTGATTGCTAGCAAGAAGCATATTATTTCATGTTTTCTATACAATGAGCACATTCAATTATTAGCTGTTTTTTTTTTCTTTATTCTCGAAACATCCCTTAATAAATAAACAGACGTATGCCTTCTGTTCTTATTATTCAGAAAGTGCCATAAAGTTTCATGGAGCTATGAAATCTAATAGGGCTACAGACAAATTGACATTCAGTGGAAGGAAGTCTAAAAAACAAGTTCCGAGACCCTGTATGGTAGAAACCTTCTGAAGTAACTATGTAATATGTATTAAAGCAGAATACGTGGGGAGGTATAGGGGCAGTATGACCACTTCTATCATACAAAATATCATTGCTGGTTCCAACTTAAAGGACATACCTTGTGCCAGGAAAGAATGGTTGCTCGTGGTAATATATTAATATCTTACTTTTTTTTTTTTTTATGTTTGATTGTATTACTAGGGCTCAAAACTTCCACTTGCCCACTAGCCATTTACAAGTGAAAACTCAGTCCCGGAGAGTTGAAATTCACCCCTGGTTGAGTGTGCCATGGACCTACCAGACTTGCAGTAGCTAGTAACATTTAAACCTCTTTGGTAGTGTAGGATTTGAAATTGTGATATTAGCCATGTTTCTAGAAGAAAATAGACACTTTATTTTTAGTCTGGCTTGAAGATATTATTTTAAACAAAATAAATGTTTCCAAATTTCTCATTATACATCTTTCTTCTGTGTGTTATCAATCAGATATTTAGGTTTTAGGGAACTTGGCTGGTTTTGCTGTGTTTGGGGAATGGTAGGCTAGATGTTTCAAGGAAATATTAAAGGGACACTATAGTCACCTGAACAACTTTAGCTTAATGAAGCAGTTTTGGTGTATAGAACATGCCCCTGCAGCCTCACTGCTCAATCCTCTGCCATTTAGGAGTTAAATCCCTTTGTTTATGAACCCTAGTCACACCTCCCTGCATGTGACTTGCACAGCCTTCCATAAACACTTCCTGTAAAGAGAGCCCTATTTAGGCTTTCTTTATTGCAAGTTCTGTTTAATCAAGATTTTCGTATCCCCTGCTATGTTATGCTATGAAAGGTGTAAAGGTAAGAATATACGTAGTAACAGAATTAATGAAGGAAATGGTATGAATGGGTAAATATACGGAAGCCTTATGGGTAGAATGTTGCAAAATAAATATGAGAATTAAGTAAGCCAGAGATATCATATAAGAAACACAAAGATACCAACGGAAGTTGCAGAATGGTAAACAGATGGGCTAGACTGGAAAATTACAAGCTGAGAAAAGCCGTTCCCTGTTTTATGCCCATTAATGTAAAAAATAAATGAAAAACAAGACTGTGCGCCATTGAACTTGATAAGATTTATAAAGGACTGATAAAGGAAGATGTTTATAATGTTATTCTCAGTATTAAAGAAGGAGCAATGACTGTGGTTATGCTTACAGTAACACGTGACCGGTCAATGTTTATTTATTTTTAATTAACTTATATTAAAGGTTATAGTAAACTAATTATTATAACTGAGGCTCTATTAAACCTGTTCTCTGCTTTCCATGTCTAGAATAATTGGTGAAATAAGAGCTTTTCTGTAGAATACATCCTGCCCATTGATTGCTTGTGATAGTAAAGGCTCAATAGATGCAGAGATGCCTATAATTTAAGTTATGTTGAAGTTTGATTGAACCTTCATGCTTCTATACTCCCTAATTATCGTCGGGATGTGTCAGAGTGAAGACTTGGGGCTGTTTTTAGGAAGTCATAAATCGTTGCAGAGGAAAAAGGTTACACTTGTTATCTTATCTTTAGGACAACAAGAGAAGAAACACTTGCATTTGAAGGGCCCGTGTTGATGGCTTATTCTTTAATTTTACTATTTTATTATAGAAAATCGTGATTTTATTAAAGACACAGAGGCAAGCATCTTCCCTTCATATTATTTTATCACTCGGTTGATTCTTTCCTCCCAAATATTTAATATATCTGCCAGACCTTTGTCTGGGGATATGATTTTCCCATATTTTATTTTTTATTTTTTTTGTTTGTGTGTTACATTTTCATACTTCTGAGGAAAGTAAGAAAAGAGAAAAGCACAATAGGACCCTCCATGTCTCCATGTAATAAAATAAGGATTATGGTGGTAAACTTATATCTTGTGTAAAAATGGACGTTGGATTTTCCTGTACAATTACTAAAGGCATCAATAGAGAATATTTTGGAGATATTGGTATTGTCTAAGACCTGTTGGGTTTTCAATATTATAAACTGTTCTATAATCCATTTGCAAACTTTAGAAGTTCAGATGACCAGTTATATGTCAGTAGGTGACTTACATAGCTCACTTTATGGAGATCTGTGAAAGGCTGGACATGGAGGGAGGATAGATTTGTCTGTCTGTCTATCATTGGAACCACTGGCTCCTTATATCCATCATAACCCTTAGACTGAAGGAAATCAACAAGCTTTTATTTAATAACTCTCTAGGAATGGAGTACTAGGCAAATATTACGTTTGAGGACTGACAGCCACATAGCTGTGATCAGAATAGCAGATTTCTACTTATCCTTTGGGTATGAGCTGATGGTGGCTGGTGATGAGGTCGTCTGTGAACAATTCAACTAAATCAATCATTCTACTAATTCACCATCTCCAACATAACTAAAATAAGTTTAGTAATGGCAAGAATATGCATTATGGTTCATAGTTAGTCTTTGTGAACCACATTAATACATTAAATATGAAACACACACTGTAACACACATTGTAATGCACACCATAACACCCACTGTAACACACACTGTAACACACACTATAACACACACTGTAACACACTGTAACACCCACTGTAACACCCACTGTAACACCCACTGTGGCACACACTATAATACACACAGTAACACACACTGTAACATATACTGTAACAGACATTGAAACACATACTGTAACAGACACCCTAATACACACTGTAACACACACTGAAACAGACACTGTAACGCACACTGTAACACACTATAACGTACACTGTAAAATATAATGTAACAGACACTGTAACACACACTGTAACACATACTGTAACAGACACCCTAATACACACTGTAACACACACTGAAACAGACACTGTAACGCACACTGAAACACACTATAACGTACACTGTAAAAGATAATGTAACAGACACTGTAACACACACTGTAACACATACTGTAACAGACATTGAAACACATACTGTAACAGACACCCTAATACACACTGTAACGTACACTGTAACACACACTGAAACAGACACTGTAACACACACTGTAACCACACTGTAACGCACACTGTAACACACTATAACGTACACTGTAACAGATAATGTAACAGACACTGTAATGCACACCTTAACATACACTGTAACACACACTGAAACAGACACTGTAACACACACTGTAACGTACACTGTAACGCACACTATAACACACACTGTAACATACACTGGAACAGATACTGTTACAGACACTGCAACACACACTAAGAACAGGAGAAGACAGGATAAATGCAAGACAAACCAAAAGGTCAGGAGCACAGAGAACAAGGAATGGTCGAAACCAGAACTTTGACAACTGCAAGGAACACGCTATTATGTCAGCAAGAACCACAACAGAGCAACTAGGCATAGGCAGGAGGGGTTTGTGTAGTCGAAAACTTGGAGTTATGACAATAACGAAGCCATATGTGGCTTTGTAACTTTATAAGTGTTTGTGCATTTGCAGGATATTGTGCCACTAATGACACCAGACTGGTGGGAGATGACCCTATCATGTGTGATGGGATGATGGATGCTGGGATATAACATCAGAGTAGTCATATCAGAATCGGGCTATTCAATAAAGTTTTAGTTAGGTGAATTATCGGACATAGAGAAGAAAATATTTCTTACACTGCGGCCTAAATTCAAGTATATATATATATTTAGCCAAAACTCCCTGATTTAAGGGGTAGAGTTCTCAATGTGTGTCCCAATCATTACCCATTCTTTAGAGAGACATTTCCTAACCAGATCCCATAGCATTCCTTGTCACAGCATCAAATCACTCACCTTGTACAGGTTTCCTAGAACAAGTCATTTTATAGTCAGTTGAACTATTTGAGCAAAGCATTCATTATTTCTGTGTTCTCCCATATTGTATAGTGTACTATTTACACACATTATATGATTAACTCATAAAAAAAAAAAAAAAAAAAAAAAAATCAAACTATGAGGTTTAGGATTCAAGAAATGTATTTATGTGTTTTTATGAATACATCATTAGTTTGTGTTCCTTTCTTGATCTCAAAATTGTCCTTAACTGCTCCCCTGGACACATATGGTTGATGGCTGTTCTGCAGGAATCAAGCAACTTTATCGTTCTTCATTCGACTTTGCCAAGCTATGACAATAATTCATTCACAGCCAAGGCTTTAATTAATGATATGGGAAGATCCGCTTGCTGTAGAAATAAGGAGAGATGTTTTACCTGCAGGTGGCGGAGTCATGCCTTTAAAATATTCACGATGCTTTCTCCTTAGTTAAATAATTGGTTGGATGTAGACTAAACAGGATAATGCATTAGAAGTGAAGGCTTCAGAAGTCTATAATGGACAATCATTTTTGTCATTCGAGGTAGTTGCCTTTCATAGACACTTTACCATTGAAAAGAAAGGGCAATGCTAGATGAGACAATGAAAAGTTTTAAATGACTTATTAATTCAGCCTTTTTTTTAAGTGCTCAAAAGATAATTTAATATTCCACTCAATTGTTTCTTTTCAAATGCAGTGGAGACAGCCAGAGCTGCTAATTCATCTTCATTATGGAATATTTGGACAGCTAAGACAAAAGTTCATTGTTAGTTTTCATAGCACAGTACAAATCAGTGCGCCGTGTAAAATCTCTTATATGAAGAATCTAATTGGTGTGTTGAGCCGAACAATGGGCCAGATCAACAAAGTCACAGAAGATGTATTCTTCCATTTAACTCCAAGGATTACATTTACAATGCCGGACACTGTACTCTGCTATCTTATACAGAAAACATAGCGTGCACAGCGATTTGTTACCCTGAAATGTAATTACCTACATTTTAAGATCCAATCTATTTTTCTACTTAACCGCTTTAGTTTTCTTGAAACATGGAAGGAAACAATTCACTCTTTGTAGTAAATGTAGCACATGTACAATAAAATGGACGCTTTTTTGGAACAATATACTGCACAACGTTAGTGATTACTGAACCCACCGATGACATGGAAAACAACTATTTAGTTCTCCTTCAGTTAGTTTAGGAATCACCTTGAGGATTAATTAATTCCGGCTGATGAGCTTTAAGATGTCATAGTGAAAGTCAGTGTACAACAAGCTTCAAAATGACTTGCTGAAGGTACTGTTACCTTGGACGCAATCTATTTATTCAATAACAGAAGACATGCGAGTGGTAACATAGGAAAAATACTTGATATTGCAGGATTTTTATAAACATCTGCAAATTGCCCATTTATATTGGTTATATAGTTACATAGCTTAAAAGAGACTTGCGTCCATCAAGTTCAGCCTTCCTCACATTTGTTTTTGCTGTTGATCGAAAAGAAGGCAAAAACCCCAGTCTGTAGCGCTTCCAATTTTGCAACAAATTAGGAAAAAATTCCTTCTTGACCCCAAAATAGCAGCCAGATGTCTCCTTGGATCAAGCAGCTATTACCCCACTAATTAGAAATGATATCCCTGTATGTTATGTTATTGGAAGTATTTAACCAAGTGCTGTTTAAACTTCTGTATGGACTCTGATAAAACCAGAGCCATAAAGATGCAAATTATCATATAAATCCCCTTTATCTGTCTGAAGTCAGAATTTAGCTTTTTTTTTTTCTTATATGTAGAGGGCCCCTGTTAAACTCCTCCCCTTTCTCAGTGGGAAAATATACTTTATTTAATTTCTTAAAGGGACACTATAGTCACCTGAACAACTTCAGCTTAATGATGTTATTCAGGTGAGAACTATAGCTCCCTGAAGCCTTTCTCAGGTAAACACTGTATTTTCTAAGAAATACATACATTGAATGCTAGGAACACCTCCAGTTGCAGTCACTCCGAGTGAACCAGAGGGACTTCAGAGTTTATGGAGGCATAACATGCCTCCATCCACTCAGATCTGCTGTCAGCAGAGCACAGGGCAGCACTGTGCACAGCATCCTGTGATTCAGTGTCTCCTCCCTCTGCATGCAGACACTGAACGTTCCTCATAGAGATTCATTGATTCAATTCATCTCTATGAGGAGATGCTGATTGGCCAGGGCTGTGTTTGAATCATGCTGGCTCTGCCCCTGATCTGCCTATTTGTTAGTCTCAGCCAATCCAATATAGGCTTTTTTGATTGGCAGTTCTTTTGCAAGCGAAATATGCTTTAACTATAAATGACTTATACAGTAAGTATCCCTCAACAATTGTTCCACAGCGTCACTGCAGCAAAGCACTGTACAGCCACTCCAGTACGTTACCGTGAATGACACAAATGCTTTATAAGGAGAAGAAATAGGAAATGACCTATCACTGTATCTTATAAAAGCTGCACTTGTTTTCTAGCGGTCGGTTTAAACTAACTTTACAAAGTAAGTGATACTTTTCCTCTGATCACAGAAAATCACCTGAACAAATGGGCAGTCAAGCCGATGGGGAATTGATGGCTTAGTTTCCAAACGGTGAAAAGTTGCAAAAACTCCTCTGCAAGAGAAGCAGATGTTTCCAAATGAGACTCCACTCCCCAGCTGTTCAGCCATTATTAAATCTATGGTCAGATACAGTAAAGCTGTAGAAAATCTCACAGTAAACACAGCAGCAATCACAGACTCAGCCGCTGCACAGAGGAGGAGGAAAGATAATATGTGCACATTCATTTCAGAAATAAAATTGCTGGTAGATCAAGCACTTTGAAGGAGAACTTTTGGCTTCTCATTTTGACAAAATTAACCTATTTTCCAGAGGAGAATTACCATCCTTAACTCGTACAAACATGTTGCCCGCAGATGCTAATTATGAAGAGCACTGCTGTACAGCTCATTCGCATATATGTCTGCCTGCTGTTTCATCGGCTAATTGGCTGCTACAAAACGAACTGAGCTTTTCATTACGGCTGGATCATTAAAACAAACTTTCTTCTGTTTTTCTTTAAAACAATAAAGGCACTTTGTTGGGCAAGTTTCTTCAGACATTAGATTTAGTTTTCTATAACCATAACCATCTCAATATACTCTGATTTAGAAAATCCAGACTGCTAGTGACTGATTGGACATTGTCTTGGGTCCTTTCCCATGTCGGACATTTCTGATCTCGGTCTGTGCTCTTGGATTCCCGAAGATCATCACTCTTTCTCTTACAGATTAGATTCTTCAGATCAGGCTCTCACTCCCTTTGTCTTCCTACAGTATCTTATTAGTCTGTACTACCTGCTACATCTTGGGTCAGACCTCCCAAGAGTCTCTTATCAGACAAGGCCCTCAACCTCCCCTGTTCCTGTGTGTCAAACCTGTCTGATTACAAATACGTGTCTGTTAGCTCACCCATTGTACAGCGCTGCGGAATCTGTTGGCACTTTATAAATAATAAATAATATAAGAGAGAAAATTTCTAGTGGCTTCCAGATCTTATTGTATTAACACATTCCCTAACCAGAGCACAATACAATCTTAGAATGAAGCCTGCTGAATCCACCGCACTCAGTGTCATTCTATCACTCAGTGTCATTCTATCACTCAGTGTCATTCTATCACTCAGTGTCATTCTATATTAGATCATAGATTTCCCTCATATTTACACTATTACGAATGAATGAACATTCTATAGGGCTGAAATGTTCAAATTAAAATCAACACATTTTACATAGAGGGAAGGCCAATACATGTTCCCATGAACAGATACTACTTCCAAAAACAGAATGCAAAAGCCACTGCACCGTAGTTTGAGTTTTAGTATTTCTTCATTTTTGCCTTGTGTTTCCCAGGGACGCCGATCTCTGGAAAAATAGACTACGTCTGAAACCAGGAACATCTGCATCTGGCTATACCTGGGCTAATTAGAGGTTTTGCATGTTTTCCCCCCTATGTGATTATTTAGGTACTAATTCCAAACTCAGTTTTCCTCCAAAGCAAGCAAAGTCAAAATGTTCCAAAATATACCATGAATTAGATACTCTTCCGAAAACATCAAACACTGTGTCCTGGAACCCAGGAAACCAGTAATCAGGACAACATGGTATACAAAGTGCTATCTCCTACATACTAACATTAAATGAATTCGGACCCAGCTTGTAGAGGTAATACAAATATTTTAAGATTGAAAATGAAATGAAATTCTGTCCTGCCTCTCATCCAAAAAAAGTGTCTCCTAACTGCCTAATATTTCCATTTGAAAAATATCCAGCAAAGTTATTTAGCAAGTAATTCTCTCCCTGATTGAGCTTATTGAGTTTTCCACTTATAATGGATGCCTCAAGGAATATTGAATGACATTGAAGAATGGTTATTGCTTTCGAAGTGAAATAGATGGAGATATTCATCCGATCCTGAGCTCCCCTTCTCTCAGCTATTCTCCCACTGGCCGACTGGTGACAATCTTGGTCAATGTGCGGCAGAGGCAGGCTCCTTGGCAGATATAATGAGCTAGCTGACAGTATTCTATGGATTGCTGCAGACTTGTAGAATTTCCTACTCTTTTAACAAGGAAGTGCAAAGTTTGTATTCAGCATTATTTTATGGTGCCAAGTAAAACGACCAGGTGAGCCAAGAATTGCAGCTATTTTTGGCTAGATTAAAATGACAAACATTTGACAAATGTGGCCGTGGAGGCGACGCAGAGATCAAATTAGAAAGAGATTTATAGATATATACATATATAAAATGCTGCCATCAAGGATAGTGAATTTGGGTGGTTTATGAAAGTCAGTTATATTTCCCTAATACATACGGTACTTAAATATATGTATCTTTTTATCACAATTTGTTTACATGATTTTTTTAAATTCTGGTTAATGAGTTTGAGTTTGGGTGTCACATCCTTTTTTTCCTAACATTGATAGATCTTACACTTCAGGGCAGCAGCTGCTACATGTGACATGTTGGGAGAGGAGCTGGGGAGAGGGAATTGCAATGTCTGCCCAGCTCGTCTTCCGTCATATCGGTAACATTATATGGATTGAATGAAACGACAGCAGCTGCTAGTGACTCCCAATAATCCCACTTGTCTAGGACATGTACTTACAGTCCTACCCTTAGATTAGGGTCTTCATTCTGTGCAGTGGTAGCCACACCATCCATTGTAGACCTTAATGCGTTTTGTGACATCACCCACTATAAAGTATGGGGATTGATTTTCCTATTATGTAACTCTTATTTCACATGGTATCTGTCAGGATTATAGCTGATCCAGCATGCAGAATTGTGTCACACCTATGGCTAAGGGTAACGTCTAATCCGACCTTAGAATGGCCAGACTTAACGTACCTAAGAAAAGTCAATTTACTAGCCGAGGTCAGGGAGACAGAAGGGGACACAGCGATAAGGGAAGGCCAATAATCAAGGATACCAGAAGTCAGGGAAGTCAAAATGAAGCCAAAGTCAAAAACCAGAAACACATGATCAGGAACGCACTCTCAGATAACCATCTAGGGGAAACCACGACAGGGCAGTGAGAAGTAAAAGTTTAAGTAAGCCTCCAACAGATCTGATTAGCCGTAATCGGCCTTTGACCCCAGAACGTGCGTGTGCGTCTTTTGCGTGACGTCACACGCACGTTGACATCGTCATTACCATGGGCAGACGTCACACGCACGTTGACATCGTCATTACCATGGGCAGACGTCACACGCACGTTGACATCGTCATTACCATGGGCAGACGTCACACGCACGTTGACATCGTCATTACCATGGGCAGACGTCACACGCACGTTGACATCGTCATTACCATGGGCAGACGTCACACGCACGTTAACATCGTCATTACCAAAATGGCGTTGATCCGCAGCGGCTGGCATCCACCAACATGTTGCAGGAGTCAGGTATACTCGCGCTTAGCTCCTGAGCGGCACTTCTATTATTGTCAGGAAAGCAATTACTATTGCAGATACCACAAGGTGAGGATGAATATGTTACAGTATTTTAGAATTGGGTGTCTGGTTAGTGTTCTTTTAATCTTCGGATATAACTGCGACATGTATTTCTCACTTTGTCCAACATTGATAAGACACTATCAGGCAGCAGCTGCTATTTCTCTTGAAATTGGAACTCTTATAGAAATAGGCAAAGGATGGAGCCAGTCAACTACTAAGGTGTTTGGAGCGTCCCTTTAAATATTTACTTCATTTGCAGATCTTCCACTTTTATTTTTTAGGTTTTCTGGGATGAGAACATAATTGTTACAATTGAGTTTCACTCTGTAGCTGATCTTCTTATGCAAAAAATCAAACGGGACTTTGAGGTTAATTGGCTAAATATGGCTGCATCGAAGGATACACCCACTTTACTGCCAGTTGTAAATTGCAGAATAAATTGAGGGCTATTGATGATCCCGCAGAGCCTGGCCAGGCTGCCATGTTTCTATTCCTAGCCTGGCGCTTGATGTGCGATAAAGGTTACAGACCGATCATTGGACAATAAAACTTGACGATCTGGTTCTTTTAGAGAGGCCACATAGGTTGTAAAATGAGTTTTTCGGCTGCCAATTTTACTGTCTGATACACTGGCTATAAGGCATTAAATGTGCTGCAAAGTGTGTGATAAATTATGCAAAGCAAGTGAATTTCGTTCCCTGGGGCGAGCTAAGGTGGTGAGTTTGGGCTTTTTTTTTAGTACTATAAAAAATGAATATCATTTCAAGCTCGGGACTTTAACAATGAAACAGATACTACGGAAAACAATGCACCTGCAAAGAGTTACACTTGTCTTTTGCAAAGAGAACACAATGCAGAGATCAGTAGAAGGGCATACGTTATTGGTACCGGCCGTCCCACCAGCAATAATGGAGATGTGATTATTTCATATTTGCAGCAGTAAATGGTCACCCTGAAATCTTGCAAACACCAGATAGCTAAGGGGCTAATTATTAACATCCAAATGTGTTTTTGAATTGCAAGATCCATGCAAATCCCTTAAATTGAGGAAAAATCGCAATGCGGGAATAATCTAAAGGCAATTCCGGGGGCGAGTTTAGATATAATCTGGAGCATTCTGATGTCTGTTAAAAACTTTGCCATAAAAATGTCAGGGTTAAAGAAAACTGGGGTTCAGGCATTTATCAAACATCAAACTGACTTTTTTGAATTGCAACGTGTAACTTCTGTCTTATTAACAGCAGCGAGGCAAGATACCTATCGGATCAAAATAGTTTTTTTCCCACTTTCAAATTATAGCACTTCCAGTATTTGTTAAATGGGCGACTCGTATACAAAACAGGGGCACATATTGTTCATCAAAAAATCAATACAGACACTGGGACTCCAAGAAACGATCCGGGGGAGATCAATAGCCGCTGTAGTAAATATATACGTTATGATCCAATATATAGCACAACCAATATGTTCTGCTGTACCAGATTATTTATGATTGTGATGAATCTCGCTCTGTGGACCAAACATGTTCTGTATTGATTATACATGCTCAGCATCGATTGTGTTTATAGGTATTCTTATGGCCACACGATCTCCCATTGCGCGTAGCACAAGCTATGCAGAGAAACAGCAATGAATAAGGAGATATCATTATAATGACTGCCTAACACTTTATCATTTCTTATTTTACAAAATATTATTTTTAGCGTCAACATTTCTTTTTTAAATGCTGACTGTGTTAGCGTTCCATCCTTTCTTTAAAAATTATAATTGATACTGGTTTTCTATAAGCAAGTCATATTAAAATAATATATATTTTTCTAAATAAGAATTTAGGTCAAATGGGGGACATTGTATGAATGACCCCAGAGTTTAAAGGGGAATTGTCTCTTCCCAAGATTTGTATTACTAAGCTTACCAATGTCCTTTATTTAGAAAATATGGATTTATGAAGTCTAAAATATAAAATGAAATGTAAGAATGCATACATTTGTCCAGCTGGCTCCCTGTTCATCATTGTCATATGTTCTTCATTTGAACATAGTTAGTGGAAGAGAAGAAACAGAAACAATGTGTCTCTTCTCCCCCTCATTTGCATTATATGCCCTGGCTGTGCCTTTACTGAATTAGATTGTGATTCCACTTGCTAAATATGTAATATACAGTTTTAAATATAAAGAGCATCACATGAAAAAATGGAAAACACAAGCTATAGGCAGTTTTCAATATTGTTATGACAGTTCCTCGTGAAGGCTTACTAAACCTAGGATTTAGATGGTACATTACACAGCTCAATTGAACTCAGAAGGGAACCTGAAATGGTCTTCAACAAACAGTAGGGTTCTACATCAACAGTGATGTTCTAAGAGAGGAGCAATCACCATGGAAATCAGTGGAATGTTTCTCCTGCTTGCTGCACTGTAAGATCTAGACTTGTTCTTTTTACGGAACCCATACTGAATCCCCATTGAATTAAATGTCAGTCTAAGCATCATAAGCACTTTGTATTATTGTACCATTGTCTGTGGTGCTTAGAGCAACCAGAACTCCCTATCATTACAGAAGGTGGCTAATAGCGACAGACATTTGCAAATTATCCCACCAGAAGTCCAGAACCCTCCGTTCAGGTTTACCTGCGTCAGTCTTTACCCCATTGCATGTTCGGAGTGTGAGTACATGTCTGGTCTGCGGTTCTAAAACATAAACCCATTCACTGACAGTGAACCCGGCTGTGTATAAACTGATAGCAACTGAAGGCCAGTAACTTATTACTAACTTTTTTTGAACTACTGTTTTCACCAGCAATTACTGTCTCAATAATACAACCAAAATAATATTCAGCTCAGCGACTCCTGTCAGGGCTAGATTTACTTACAGAATGTTACCAGGTAACAATAAAATAAAATAAAATGATGGCTCTGTAGGCTGGCCATAGACAGGATGTTGAGGGATTGTGGGCCTAGCAGACAGTGTCTGCACGGTTATAGCTGGAGCTATAAAACATGATATTAATCCTCCACTGTCACTCTAAGCATGTGTGTGCGCAGTAACCTTATATGAAATTCAGATCTGCATACAATAAGCAGAATTGTTTCTGTTATTATCAGCAAATTCACATTAATTACTCAATTCAAACGAATTCAGATTTTACTTTTACTTCAGGAGTCCAATGTAGAGAGGCTAGATGACACAACAGTGTTGTGCAGTGTAATATGTTGTGTTGGGTAGCATAGGATGCTGTGTAATGTAGTGTAGGATGCTGTATTGGGTAGTATAGGATGCTGTGTTGAGTAGTGTAGAACTTTGTGTTGGGTAGTGTAGAACTTTGTGTTGGGTAGTGTAGAATGCTGTGTTGGGTAGTGTAGAATGCTGTGTTGGGTAGTATAGGATGATGTGTAATGTAGTGTTGGATGATGTGTAATGTAGTGTAGGATGATGTGTAATGTAGTGTAGGGTGCTGTGTAGGGTAGTGTAGGGTGCTGTGTAGGGTAGTGTAGGGTGCTGTGTAGGGTAGTGTAGGGTGCTGTGTTGGGTAGTGTAGAGTGCTGTGTTGGGTAGTGTAGGGTGCTGTGTTGGGTAGGGTAGGGTGCTGTGTTGGGTAGTATAGGGTGCTGTGTTGGGTAGTATAGGGTGCTGTGTAATGTAGTGTAGGATGCTGTGTAATGTAGTGTAGGATGCTGTGTTGGACAGTGTAGGATGTTGTGTTAGGTAGTGTAGGCTATTGTGTTAGGTAGTGAAGGATGCTGTGTAGGGTAGTGTAGGATGCTGTGTTGGGTAGTGTAGGATGCTGTGTAGGGTAGTGTAGGATGCTGTGTAGGGTAGTGTAGGATGCTGTGTAGGGTAGTGAAGGATGCTGTGTAGGGTAGTGAAGGATGCTGTGTAGGGTAGTGTAGGATGCTGTGTAGGGTAGTGTAGGATGCTGTGTAGGGTAGTGTAGGGTGCTGTGTAGGGTAGTGTAGGATGCTGTGTAGGGTAGTGTAGGATGCTGTGTAGGGTAGTGTAGGATGCTGTGTAGGGTATTGTAGGATGCTGTGTTGGGTAGTGTAAGATGCTGTGTTGGGTAGTGTAGGATGCTGTGTTGGGTAGTGTAGGATGCTGTGTAATGTAGTGTAGGATGCTGTGTTGGGCAGTGAGTGGAACACATTAAACTAATAAGTAGAAATAACATTAACTACACATTTTCTTGTGTTGGACAGTTTTCATACGTGAAAGAATGCTGTCACATTGCAAACCAACTGCATGAGAGGAAACCTTATCAAAGATTGATAATTAAGGCATAAAAAGGGGAAAAACTTTTTTTTGTATGTGTTGCTTTTTTTTTATACAAATCATATTTTCCACATTTCCACTTAATGTGTCAATGTGACAAGCTAATGTTGTGTAATATTAAAATGTTGTGTCAATTAGCCGCCATATGTGACCAGCAATAAATCACTGTGAATGATTTGTACTGGGGAATGGAGAGCTGTCCATTTAATGTAATTGGGAAACGTACCCTTATTGTCTCCAGAACTGGCTGCTGAATTGCTGTTGGCTTTTTCCTATGTTATTAATGAAGTTATAATCAATAAGATCTTAAAAGTATGTTAAATTACAAGCAAACCTACAGCATTCCAGCCAACCTTCTGAAGGAACCTCGAAATCCCCGTTATTGTATCGAGAGATGCCAGTGAATCTGATCAGATGGCCGTTTTCTTAAAGTAATTTTCCGGATACAGCTCTTCAAAATAAAATTTCAAGATAATCTGAATTACTAGCAGTCGGATTTGGGATGTTATTGGTGGTAAAATAGCAGTTTTCCAGGTTCCAAGGGGCTTTAATCTTTACATGTTTTCTAGGCAGACAATAAGGAGAAGTTGCTTTTTTAATATAAATGAAGGGTTTATTATTGTGTGACAGCAAGACTAACACTCCGTGTTACATTAGGAGAGATGTACAGAGACTTGATAAGCAACCATTACTGTAAATCATCAAAGAGTGTAGCACTGTACAGCCTTGACTTGCAGAGTGTAATTCATTTTGTAAATTGAACCAATTCTCTACTTGAACAATATCTATGTAATAGATAGTTTAAAGCGGACCTGTCACCTCCCTCACCCCAAAAAAGAACATTTCATAAAGATAAACATTTGTGTTAAATGCTCATAAAGGCTGAGTTAGAATTTCACTGAAATTCCAAACTTGTCAAAACATATCATCATAAGACGATGTAGACTACTTTGCCTTCTGTTTTCTTCCTACTTTTGACAAAGCTTGACAAAAAGGCAAAACACTAGTGATGGCTGGGGGTAAAACAGTTCTCTCTATGGAGGATTTCTCCATAGAAATCGCTCTTGAATGGCTGCACGGTTATGTGAGAGTCCAGTGCTTAAATTGGTTCTTGGCAGAGGAAGAACCAGGAGTTGAAGAGGACCTCATGGAACAAGATGGCTGGGGCCATGAAGGACAGCTCATTGTCACATCCTGATCAAGATTTGTATGGGGTTTTTGAATATGTTTTGTTATACAAGAACTCATAATCTCGGACTCCTGGATAATATTTAATAGTGTTATTTTCGGAACTGAATACATCATGATATCATTGGTAAGTCATATGGAAGTGAAACAACAAAACTTGCTTTCGTGATCCATTACCTTTAAATATTCTCAGACGCATCAGACAGTTGTTATTTCATGTTGTAACGCTGAGTAAAAAAACAGTATTACTATCTCATTCATAAACAGAAACCTTTTAATATATTTTAATTATATGTTTAATTATTATTATTCATTTCCTCAATTGGACAGAATGTACAAGGCATTGCTGCCATAGGATAAAGGTAATACTAATGAATTTAGTGGACAAACTATGAAATGCAATGATGATTTCAATGTATGGAAAGTGTAAAAAACAATTGTAAATCCAGATAGGATAAAGGTCAGATAATGCATAGACCTTTGGGCAGAGTTTGAGTGACACAGGTTTATGTCCACATATCTATATGGAAAATGAGGTTAGTTGGTGTCAAACCCTCGTAGGAATCACAAAGGGCAATGAAATCTGTAGGCTTTCAGTTTGATTCCACTTCTGGAGCCTTCCTAGTCTTTAACTCCTTAAGGACCAAACTTCTGAAATAGAAGGGAATCATGGCATGTCACACATGCCATGTGTCCTTAAGGGGTTAAAGCAGTACTATTTACAGAATATTTCATTTTCTGTTCCAAGAATGAAATAGTTCTTTGGTGAAATTATTTCCCTTTTTGTATAATACTAAAAGTCTTGTTAATTAATGCTGATGCATTTAAGATGTTTTATCCCTATTAGTTTGTCATATGTCTTTTCTAACACTAGCTGTGTTGACACCTGCAACAAAGTGTCAATGTATCCGCACGTTGGATCGTCAGGCTAAAACTCACAAGGCTTCAGGAGTGACCTGTGGGGACATAGCATGCTTCTGATCCTATTTCTATGCCATTGGAGAGAAACAGATTTAGTTGTAAATCCATGAGGCTTGTCAAGAATTTGTAGAATGTAGACTTTACATGTCTTGTTACTAGTACTGTTTGGTTAAACTGAAACTCACATTAGCTGATTTGTCTGATTTGTTTTTCCTTTTTTTCATATTTTTTCAATTTTTCATATTTTCTATTTTTTCCATTTTTCTATTTTTACTATTGTTTCTATTTTTTCTATTTTTTGATTCTCTGGATCATTACCAATTGTATATACACATATGTTATGAACTTTACCTTGTACTAGGGAGGATCTTGTATATATTTGTAAATAGTTCATGTACATAGGATGAAATGAGTGTCACAACGATTAAAAACTATATATACATTTCATAAGCAAATTTAAAAATAACAATAAAAATTATGAATTAATTGCACCATTAGCAATGAGTGTTATTGAAATGTATCACATATTTGAGTGCGGTATTCATATTTATTTATGATTGAGATTAGGAGGTCATTTTGGGGTTAACCTCGAATACCTGCACCTTAACGTAATTGAGTGCCAGCACACATTGTGTTTTTTATTAAATTGATGCCTTAATTGGGATAATGGACTTGATAAAGAAATTAGTGGGTGGTGAATCTTGTGAATACAGCAACTTACAGGGAATTAACCATTATAATTAATAATTTTAATTAATAATAATTATGTATTTCCCAGTTTTCAGGTAAAAACTCAAATAAATAGGGTTGGTTACTAAAGTGGAATGTATTTCATATATTCATCAGAGGGGATGCGTATCTCGTTTCCAAATAAAGATCTAATTCTGCAAAAAAAATAAATAAAGATTTGGTTGGTAACTGGAACCCAATTGCAAACATGAGCACAATATGCTCTATGATGATTTATTCTTTCTTTATTTTTTAAAGCTTGACCATCAAACACATGAACTTGCACACAAAACCCAAGCCCTGGACAGCTCAAATTGTTTTATATAAAATAAAAGTAGCACATTCGATTTGAGAAGGTCCTGTCTGAAAACCAGACAATTAGCATGGAGCACCTAACAATAGTCTACTTGTTTATTAGTCTACTAACCCCCACCAAAAGACCTCAATATTCCACTTGTTTAGAAATCCCTTCTAAGGACCTCAATATTCCACTTGATTAGAAATCCCTCCGAAGGACCTCAATTTTCTACTTGTTTACTTAATAACCCAATAATGGACCTCAGTATTCTACTTGTTTACTTAATAACCCAATAATGGACCTCAATATTCTACTTGTTTACTTAATAACCCAATAACGGACCTCAATGTTCTACTTGTTTACTTAATAACCCAATAACAGACCTCAGTATTCTACTTGTTTACTTAATAACCCAATAATGGACCTCAGTATTCTACTTGTTTACTTAATAACCCAATAACGGACCTCAATGTTCTACTTGTTTACTTAATAACCCAATAATGGACCTCAGTATTCTACTTGTTTACTTAATAACCCAATAACAGACCTCAGTATTCTACTTGTTTAATTAATAACCCAATAATGGACCTCAGTATTCTACTTGTTTACTTAAAAACCCAATAACGGACCTCAGTATTCTACTTGTTTAATTAATAACCCAATAACGGACCTCAGTATTCTACTTGTTTACTTAATAACCCATTAACGGACCTCAGTATTCTACTTGTTTACTTAATAACCCAATAACGGACCTCAATGTTCTACTTGTTTACTTAATAACCCAATAATGGACCTCAGTATTCTACTTGTTTACTTAAAAACCCAATAACGGACCTCAGTATTCTACTTGTTTAATTAATAACCCAATAACGGACCTCAGTATTCTACTTGTTTACTTAATAACCCAATAATGGACCTCAATATTCTACTTGTTTACTTAATAACCCATTAACGGACCTCAGTATTCTACTTGTTTACTTAATAACCCATTAACGGACCTCAGTATTCTACTTGTTTACTTAATAACCCATTAACGGACCTCAGTATTCTACTTGTTTACTTAATAACCCAATAACGGACCTCAGTATTCTACTTGTTTACTTCACCCAATAATGAACCTCAGTATTCTACTTGTTTATTAACCCCATCAGTGGAATTCAATATTCTACATGTTTACTAAGCCCATCAGTGAACTTCAATATTCTACTTGTTTATTAACACCTATCCACTAACGAATCTCAATATTTGACATGTTTATTAACCCCATCAGTGGAAATCAATATTCTATGTGTATATAGCCCCCAAAAGGACCCCAATATTCTACATGTTTGACATTCCTACCAATGGACCTCAATATTTGACTTGTTTATTAACCTCCATCAATAAAGATTAATATTCTACTTGTTTGTTAACCCTACAAATGGACCTCAATATTCTCTTTGTTTACTAACCCTATCAAAGCACTTCAATATTCGACTTGTTTATTAACTCCATCCAATGATCTAAATATTCTGCTTGTTTATTAACCCCTTAAGTTAGTGGCCAAAGTTACTGTTAATATTTGTTTGTGTGTGAAAAATGCAAAAAACTAATTTGGACGCCAATTTTGGCCAGTGTTTGTGACTAAGTGGCTACTAAAAAAAGACTTGATATACCCCATATGCAATACCTTGGGTTGTCTACTATTGCAAATGGTATGCCATCATGGGGGTAATTTTCATTCCTGGGCTACCATACGCTCTCAAAGGCAACATAACCAATCTGGCGAATTACAATGTGAAAAAAACTGAAACGCAAGCCTTATATTTGACTCTGTAACTTTTGATAACACCATAAAACCTGTACATGAGGGGTACTGTTATACTCAGGAGACTTCGCTGAACACAAATATTAGTGTTTCAAAACAGTGAAACGTATCACAACAATTATATCGTCAGTGTAAGTGTCAGTTATGTGTGAAAAACGCAAAAAATTTCACTTTCACTGATGATATCATAGTTGTAATACATTTTACTGTTTTGAAACACTAATATTTGAATTCAGCAAAGTCTTCTGAGTAAAACGGTATCCCCCCCCCCCCCCCCATGTCCAGGTTTTATGGTGTCTTGGAAAGTTACAGGGTTAAAGATAGTGCTAGAAAATTAAATTCCCTGAACTTTCGGCTTGGGTTGTCAGGCAGGTCCCGCTAATTGTAATTAATAAAATTACCTAATTATGTAAAATTATTACATAAATATATACGTAGAATTATATAAGAAATATATACGTAGAATATATGTGCATATATATATGTATATAATTTTTAAAAATTATTTTTATTTATATATAGGTATATATGTAGTGAGATATACGTATATATCTATGTATATAGATATATATATATATATATTATTTCGTTCTATGTGTATTTTGATATATATATATATATATATAAATTTTAAAATACAGTTAAAACAAAATTACACACACACACATATATATATATATATATATATATATATATATATTTATATTGATATATTGATAATTATATATAAAAAATGCAAATAACCCCTGCACTCCAACTTACATTTTTCAAGCAGCATGGGGAGTACCTGTCATTACAGGCACCCCTCCTTGCTGGCATTGCTGTGGATGGCTATGCCGTCCATGTGATCGCGAGGTCCTCGCAAGGACCTTGCAATCACATGGCCCAGGGGCGCTGAAACAAATGGATGGGGACTCCCTGGGATGCCAGGTGAGTCCCCACACCACGATCACCAGCGTAGGATTGCCGGCGACCGGGTAAGTACATAGGACGGCGGGGACGTGCTATGCCGCCCCCTCGGCATTGAGAGCCAGGTCCCTAAGGACAGCATAGCATGCCCGCCATCCTTAAGGGGTTAACACCCACCAGAGAACCTCAATAGGCTACTTATCTATTATGCCCACCAATGGAAGTTATCCAGATGTGGACCCCGTGCTTTCTGTGCCTAGAGGGGTATCAGCTACACCTCACTGACGAAGCCCAAAGAAGGCCAAAACAAACTGGGGATGCTGTGTCTCTTGTTCAGAGGGAACTTGCTGACATTTCTGTTCTTGGCTGCCTTTACGGGTGGGATCAGCTTGATATGCTTCAGAATACCTTCTCTCTGTAATGGCACACGTGAGCACAAACTATTTTGAGACCTTAGTGGAGATTTACCGAAGGGCAAGCTATTGAGTCTCTCTAAGAGCTCACAGTTCTCATGTTGTTTGTTTGTGCAGCTTTTAATTAAACTGGGGTTTCATTGAAATTCCAACACATCATACAGACAGTTAAAATGTTATGTTTATAAAAACTCATATGGATGGAAAAAAAATATTTAGCTGCTAAATCGTGAAAGCAGAGAATAATTGCATTGGTTCTTAAGGGGTTATTAATGGTGAAAGGCTATTGCAATGAGTGTGTCTATTTGTCATATATCACTGAAATGTGCAGGTAATGATCGCGGTCCTGAAGGTCCACAGAGGGATTTAAATGGACCGGGGCACAAGATGACTTAATATGAGATTGAAGATGTATGTACATCTATAGCTCTGCATTTAGATAAGATATTATGGAGCTAGGAAGAGTTGAACAATGATAGGGGTTTAAGCTTATGGAGAAATAAGTCCGATAGACTTTTTTCCATTAGAGAAGAGATACAATAACTACAAAGGATTACTTTCAACAAATATATTCATAGTCAGTAAGAAGCTTTTTCCAACCTTAAGACGTGAATGGAAGACAGAGATGATTTTAGTTCAGAAAGAGGATTTAATGACTGAAAGGGAATTATTTATACGATAGCAATAAGTAAAGCTTTGGAATTGGTGGCTGAGAAAATTGATGTCGTACAATCAGTGTAACCAGATATAACATATAGCAAGAATTCCTGAATAAAAAGGATGCCAGCATACTGCTATAATTGCAATTCATTTTGCATAAGTTTGGAAAATAAAATAATGAAACATTTTCAATTGTCATTTTTTTTCTTACTATAAATAAATTTTTCCAAATCGTGGTCAACTCACTTATTGTGTTATTGTGTTATTTTGTAAACAATCATGTATTACAATATCCAAACACAAAGATAAAGCACCGCGCTTACAGCAGCAGTAGCTTAGTATCCAACAGCTTAAAATACATCGTAAAAACAAAGAGAACGTTACCTGCGCTCTGGCCTAAATCCCCATGTACATTTAAACAAAATGGAGGCTCTTTAGTTTTATTCTAATGGCCATTTGAATATATAAGCTCACCAGCCACGTCAAGGCAAGCCTCAAAAGGTGAGTTCCTACACTAACCATTAGATATGCTGATATCAGCCTAGAATCTCCAGTGAGACAGGAAGGGGTGTTTTATAAACCCTTTAACATTTAACCCTTTATAGGGCTTCTACACATACAATAAACCTTGCTGGTATCAGACAAAGTTTAAACATCTCTAATGAGACAAGAAGGGGTGTTTTATAAACCCCTACATACTTTGCCCTGAATAGGGCTATAACAAATCACCTTGCTGGTATCAGCTAAAAGGCAAATTTCTCTGATGAGACAGGAAGGGGTGCTGCCCCTACATACTTATAAACTCTTAATAAGACAAACGTGGGGAGGCTGGCAGCAATGTAACATAGCTGTGTGATTCAAAATTCACTATGTATTACAATATATATATATATACATTAATATTAATATCAGCTTGTGTGCATTGTAACATCTTTAGTGAAATATTTGATGCAGTTTGTGAATTCCGAACTTGCTCTAACAATGTGTTTAAAGTGACACTCCATAGAAAGAAATGGACCATAACCTCGATATCTTTTTGTTGTAGATATTGAGCAAAGACTGCACAGTCTCTCTGGCTTTTGCCCCCATAAAAGGCCTGGGCTACTCAGAACTACAGTTAACTCATTTCTGCACCATTGTATTTACACGTGTCTTTTCATCCGGGGAACAAATTTCACTGAACAAAAGGACTGACGGGATGTAGTGCACCAAACCCCACTTACACACACAAATATCTAGGACAGACATTAAAGATAAACAGATTAGGATTTGTGCACAAAGGAAATTCTCAATTTTCAAACTAACTTCTTGAAATATTTTGACAAAAACCAAGAGAACTCCATCCATTGATTCCTCACACCATAACTAATACTCTAACAGTGGTTTGGGGAATAGAATGTCCCTTTAATGCTGGGTCAACTGAATGTCATGGAAGATCGGACTGCTATCTGTGAGCTGTGAGAAAATGTCATCTGAATCTACTTAAATCTCAATCAACTAAAATCTTAGTAGTGACAGTTCAGTTTTAAAGGCAAGTCAGTATTAAATATTAATAAAAACAACCAACAAATAAAACACATAGAAAACTGCAGGGGGAATAAGACAACAAACATCACTTAGTATCACCAAAAAAATACATCGTAATCAGCTGGTGCAATGCCACAGATCGATGGGGCAGATCCTGCTCTCCATAAGAAGTAAAAAAATAAAAACAAAACAAAATGTGATTCTCACAACATCTTTGAGCGAAGAACACAATTCTGTCTTTGTTGGAGTGAAGACAATTATAAAACTTTTTTGCAGTGTTACAAGATTTTTCTTGTTGCATCTAGATATGTCTGATTCTCCAGAACCCAGAGATCATGTTAATAATATTTAATTAGTTTTTTTTTGCATTTCCTATTTTTTTTTTTTTCATGAAAAAAGACTCCTTTTTCAGACATGCTGGTGGGAGATATTTTTTTTGGCATTTTTATGTTTCCTCCCTAGTGCATTTGTTTTAATCAATATATTACCTTCCGGAGGAATCGGGTTTGTGTAATTGCTTTGTTGAGCAATTATCTGTATATCACTTATTTGTTTTCCCTTCTGATGGGTTAGAAAATGGAATTGCTAGAAGATGGAGCTGAATGTATTGACATAAGAGATTATTTCTCTCTAAACTAGTGATCCTGCTATGGATGGTGGGTATGTAAATTATTCCAGATAGATAAAAAAGGAACTGACAGATCTGTCACTAGAGGTGTTTAATCCATACAGATGTACGTTTGTTATAATCCATTTTATTTTTTATTTTTCTATTTATTTTTTTAATTCTTATAATTTTATTTTTGTTTAATTTTCATACTAGGTAATTTGGTGCACGAAAACTTTAACTCTATTCTAAAACACAATATTTATAGTTATAAGTTAAACAATTAGTATAGTTCACTGTGACTTGTTAACTGAACAAAATAATGGCTGAAGAGTATTAAAAAAAAACCAACCCTATTTTAAACCTAATATCACAATAAAAAATAACTATATATTAATTGTAATATAAACCCAATATATTTTTACAGTGCAACAAACTCAACAAACACTTTTTCCCTTGGGAATTGAGCAAATTATCACTGTTGAGCTGTCAGTCAAAACAGGAATGCTTCTTTAGAATGTATAAAAAAATGAGTCTGAAGATACCTAACCCTCACAGGCATATAGAAAATGCATTTTACTGTCTTCTTAATGTTTTACAGGTTTGCGAAGTGCGAGATGCTCAAAGTTAGATTTATTTTTATATTTTCGAGTGAGGTAAACAAGTTTATTAAAGGAGCACTGTCTGTGGACTTTACATAATTTGCCTGGGTGAGGAAGGGGGCAGGCAAAGTTGGATTCTACTTACCTGAATCCGTCCCGTGTGGGAGCTGCCGTATTCTCTCGGTGGTTCCTCTGCTGGACTCTTGCCCATGCATGAGAGTATAGCATTGAGGTCTATGGAGGATCCTGTGATAACACAGGATTCTCTATAGATAAAACCCATTCCCTGCAGCTGTCACTAGATGGTGGTAGCTCCGCCCAGTATCTATAAGTGACAGGCGTAGGAAATATACAGAAATATACAGAATGTCACCAAACCAACCTGAACCACTTGCAGCAAATCTACCAAGAAGAATGGACAAAGTCCAGTTCCATCCAGTGTGCATACTTATCCCCAAAGAGGGGGTTGGGTCAATGGCAGAGCTAATGTGGAGAGAACCCTGGTACAAGACATTTTTCGTACCCTCCACTAGCGGAAGGGTGTGAGCAGTGTTTGTGTTTGAATAAGATTACGTTTTGTTTGTTTGAATGTATGTCTGTGTGTAGTGTTGGCATTTGAATGCAGTTTGTGTTTGTATGTACTGTTGCTATTTGAGAGCAGAGGTGTAGTATTGTGTGTAGTATTTGTGTTTTCATGTGTTTGTATGTAGACTTGGCATTTAATTGCTGGGATGTATACACATACACTGCTCCTCACATACACACACATTGATAGCACACAGACACACACACAGATACACACATACACACAAAAAGCAAACACAGATAACACATACACACAGCTCCACGTATCTACACACACTGACATATAAACACAGATCACAATTTACATTAGCCACCCCCTCCTTCCATTCCTTTTTGGTGCAGGACGGTTGCTTCCCTAGGGTCCAGTGGCATCCCTCTGAGTCTGATGGGAATGTGATCCAGGGCAGACCCTCCCTCTTCAATGGCTCTCCCTCCCTCTGGCTGAGTCTGATGGGAATCTGATCCAGGGCAGACCCTCCCTCTATTGTCCCCCCTCTTGCCCTCTCCCAGCACATAGACTTTACACAGAGCAGGGGGCCCAGTTGCGCTGTTAAAGGTCCGTGGCACCTGACCGGGCCCCTGATCAAAGATGGTCAGCGGGTGACCCTAAGTGCATGGGCCACCCAATGGTCCCGCTGCGGGGTGCAGACACACCGGGGATAGTTCCGCCACTGGATTGAGTACTAAATCAAAAAGGATATTTGTTTCCTCTCAACCTAGAACTGATAAAAAAATACATTTAGAAAAGTACATGAATTAGCAATGGTTAGATTTCATTTATCGATGGAACATTTTATTTTGTGTTTACCTACAGTTATTCTCTGCTGCCATTGTTCCAGCGTGGCTTCAAACACTTATTCTAAAGATGAATTTGTGTCTCTGTAGGTGAATGAGGCAGTAAAAGGCTGTATAGGGTTTGCAATGAAAAGCTGGGTAAACACTCATTGCTACAGAACAGCATTACTTTGGCTCAACTTTTAAAGAACGAATTGCAAGGAATCTGTTTGCTTTTCTTCGATACAAAAGGGAAAGGCTTGGGATAACCAGGTCAGAGCAGTTACAATACAGAATGTATAGAAAGGAAAAATAAGAAAAAGCTTCTCGCTACAGAATGGGGGCTGTTGACACCTTGCCATCCCGCAGGAACAGAGGTTGGTTTGCATTTAGTTTATTGTAGTGTACATTTCTTGTACCTTCAGAGAACCATCTCCGTATTAACTCCTTCACTGCTATGTTCTTTCTTGCAAAGTAAACATTGTAACCCCTGTGTTAAACTATAAGTAATGTGTCAACGATGCATCGCAAAAACAAAAACTAACAAACTAATCAAAACAATTACACTTTTTTTTTTGCACAGAATGTTGTTTGGTGATTTAAAAAACCAAAAACAAACTAATGTATACATATGTAGAAAAAAGTAATTTTTTTCATTAATATATTGCAGAAATATTAGACAGATGTAAATTATTAAACGATTCAGCATTATACGTGCAGAAGAATAGCTATCAGTTTTGTAAACATATTGAAGTTCTAACAGGCTGAAATATATAATATTGCACCAAAAAACTGTGCCGAGGATTTGATACCAAATTTTTTGTGTGTGTGAATGCATAAGTATAATTACAATATATTAAAAGTTAAGTTCTATTTTGAAGAAGATAAATATTGTTTTGAGATTGTGTATTTGTTTGGGTTAACAGTATTATAGGGAATACAAGTGATCAGCAGTTAAGAGTTTGGCCATACATATCAAATGCTGTTTTTGTAAAGAAATCTGTGAGTTATGTTTGATGTATAGATTTATAATACTCTTATATGAAGTATATATCAGTGGTAGTATATAGCGTATATTTGTGGGAAATCTGCGACTAACGTTTCAGCCTCTGCTGGAGAATAAACCCATAAACACAAGTGGGTACACATTTTGGGAGGACTGAAATGGTACAACCGCTAACATTAGTATAAGGACTGCAGGGTATTCCAGTCCCAAAATAAAGCATATTAATCATATTACGCAGACAGACAAAGAAACAAGCATTATTTTGAAGTGGCAAATATACCGTCGAACGCTCCTGGGGAGAATGTTTAAGAAACTCAGCTCTTTTCCAAAAGTGCTCATAAACCATTGTTTTATTTTGGTCTAAATGCACAGCATCTTCAGCAAATGATCGTGTTTATGATGAGTTTACCTCAATGCATATAAAACATATTCCGACAGAATAATTCTGCTGTCTGAGGCTCGTCGGAAGAACCACAATATTGAAAGATTACCAGATTACAATTTACATACAATACACTTGATACACGACTTGCTCTGTTTAGCTGATCCCCACACGCAAAGAACTCCCGCAGACAGCTTATAAATCCTTAATACCTCTTTGCTGATGCAGGAAATATGCTTTTAGTTATTATTCCAGAGCTGTAAATAGAAAAACCATAACATTAGAAGAATATGCTGAGTCTCTCTCATGTAGCCTTTGGAGGGGTTGTTTAGATTTTTAGTTAATTCTTCTTTAGTGGTTGTGTCATTGAAGCAATCTTAAATTGCCTCTGGATAGAAAATGTAAAAAAAAAAAAAAGAAATTGATTGCAAAGCAGCACAGGCATGTAGCAAGAATTGTCGCTCGAATTACAGGACACATTTAGGACAAACAAATGCTTAAACGCCCCTAGCACCTTATTGGGCAACAGCATTGAAGGGTATTAGAAGGATATTATTGGTTCCACTTATTATGGAAAGACGGACAAATTAATTTCTAAGAGTCTAGTGGTTCATCATTACTAGCCTAGGCACTGTATACTAAACATGTAGAATGTCATGAGTTCAAAATTCTTGTACCAACCCTCTGAGCTCACAAACGAGCCCAACTGAAGGTTGCAACATTCTAATGACTGCAGTAATTGATTAAAGTATGTAAAAGTGCAAAGGTCTTCTAGAAGCTGTTGTTTCTTTGGAGGTCAAATGTTGGGGTTTTACACATAAGGGGTCACCTCCTATGTCCCTGCATTCCACAAACCCTCCCAAAGAACAGCATGCCTCTCCCCCCCCCACCCACAACTAACTCCCTAAATTAATCACACATGACAACAGGCTGGAGAGAAAAAGCCAGGTAACAAGGCATCCAGCAAAAACTATTCAAATGTAACAGCCATAAAATAAATAACTTAATAAACTGGGGTGGGTGGTGGTCTACGCATTCACAATGGTGGTCTGTTAACAACAAACTTTCACAATTCAGGCCAGAGCAACCGTAATATCTAAAAGTAAAATAACTACCAGCTCTACAGTTTTGTCCCAGATTTGTAAAAAAAAAAACCCCAGCCTTACTCTGTAACTCACTGTTACATTGTAATTCCTCATATTTTCGATGATATGAGTGTGTTATTTCAGTTCACAATTTGGTTTAAAAACCCAAATCTAACATACAATATGGGTGCAAGCTTTGGCGTGCTGGCCATGAAACAGTTAACATTCTGCACTTTTGCATTTCAGTCTGTGAAAACAAGAAAAAGCTGGTATTATGCTCGGAACAGGATATATCATTAAGTAGGCAAACCTTGTCCATTTTGCTGTTTGATTGTTTTTAATGACCGGAGCTGCTCTGGTTTAAAACGATGAGTTGGAGGGTACGCGGGTGGAAGATTACATGGAGAACAGCCAAGGACATTAAGTGCCGGTGCGTCACTGCTCCGCAAGGTGCATTACGGAACCAAATATGTAGCTGTGTAAAGGGTTATATAAGGCTGGTTATATTGTGAACATTCTGATTCTGACTCACATACTAATGGATGAAATTCTTTAGGTTATTATATTAGGAGATTACCTTGTGTTTATTGGATCTGAGTGGTTTGCCTAATTACCGACATTCCATTATGTTGCTATTTACGATTCTCCCAGGATTGCTCCAATGTCTGACTTCTTGCTGTACATTTTCACATCTAGTGACCCACAGACCCGTCTAACATTTTGACTGCAGGAACCCCAAAAATCTTATTAACTAGGTGACACTGTTAACTCTGCAAATCAGGTATTTCAGTCTATCTGAATAACTGGTCACTGAGACTCTATAATGAATCTCTCTGTCTGTGACATTTTATTTTGTTAGTTTTCAATGATCTCATAATTTTGACTTTATTATTTTGATTATCGAGTTTTCTGCCTGTCTTTTCCTGGTTATAACCTTTGCTGTTTTGAAGGGTATCACCTGGTGTATCCACCCAGTGGTGCACTAAGGGGATGAGGGGGGGCGGTCCAGGGCGCGGGGCAGCCAACACAGCTCACACATGCAGGGGCAGGAAGCAAGAGAACTTCTCAGCGAGCTGGGGGTGGAGCCAAATCGTCAGTGGGGGCAGAGCTAAAAGCTGCCTCCACCCAGTGCTGCTACTGCTGCACACAGAGGGGAAGCAGGAAGGACTCCCTGCTTCCCCCAACAACTACACACCAGGGACTTCAGTGACTCCACCCCTCATCCAGTAAGTGAGGGTGCGTGCTGTGTGTGTGTGTGTAACTGTGATTATGTCTGTCTGCTTATGACTGTCTGTGACTGTGTGTGTATATGTGACTGTCTGCCTGTGACGGTGTGTGGGTGACTGTATGTGTGACTGTCTGTGACTGTGTGTGTGTGTGTGTGTGTGTGAGTGTCTGCCTGTAACTGTATGTGTGACTTTGTGTGAGAGTGTCTGCCTGTGACTGCCTGTGACTGTGTGTGAGTGTATATGCGCGACTGTCTGTGACTGTGTGTGTGACTACCTTTGACTGTGTATTTAGCGGTCTACCTGGGACTGTGTGTGTGACGGTCTGCCTGTGACTGTCTGCAACTGTGTGTGTGACTGTCTACCTATGACTGCGTGTATGACTGCCTACCTGTAACCGTCTGTGACTGTCTGCAATTCACTCAGTGTATGTGACTGTCTGCCTGTGACTGTGTGATGCTGCCAGTAACTGTTACAGTCTGCCTATAATTGTGCGTGCTACTGCCTGTCACTGTGAATGTGTGTGTGTGTGTGTGACTGTCTGTGACTGTGTGTGTATATGTGACTGTCTGCCTGTGACGGTGTGTGTGTGACTACCTTTGACTGTGTATTTAGCGGTCTACCTGGGATTGTGTGTGTGACGGTCTGCCTGTGACTGTCTGCAACTGTGTGTGTAACTGTCTACCTATGACTGCGTGTATGACTGCCTACCTGTAACCGTCTGTGACTGTCTGCAATTCACTCAGTGTATGTGACTGTCTGCCTGTGACTGTGTGATGCTGCCAGTAACTGTTACAGTCTGCCTATAATTGTGCGTGCTACTGCCTGTCACTGTGAATGTGTGTGTGTGTGACTGTCTGTGACTGTGTGTGTATATGTGACTGTCTGCCTGTGACGGTGTGTGTGTGACTACCTTTGAATGTGTATTTAGCGGTCTACCTGGGATTGTGTGTGTGACGGTCTGCCTGTGACTGTCTGCAACTGTGTGTGTAACTGTCTACCTATGACTGTGTGTATGACTGCCTACCTGTGCCTTAGTGTGTCACTGTTTGCCTGTGCCAGTGTATGAATTTCTGCATGTGACTGTGCGTGTGACTGTCTATGACTGTGTGTGTGACTGTCTACCTGTGACTGTGTGTGTGACTGTCTGCCTGTAACTGTGTGTGACTGTCTGCAATTCACTGAGTGTATGTGACTGTCTGCCTGTGACTGTGTGATGCTGCCTGTAACTGTTACAGTCTGCCTATAATTGTGCGTGCTTCTGCCTGTCACTGTGAATGTGTGTGTGTGACTGTCTGTGACTGTGTGTGTATATGTGACTGTCTGCCTGTGACGGTGTGTGTGTGACTACCTTTGACTGTGTATTTAGCGGTCTACCAGGGACTGTGTGTGTGACGGTCTGCCTGTGACTGTCTGCAACTGTGTGTGTGACTGTCTACCTATGATTGTGTGTATGACTGCTTACCTGTGCCTGAGTGTGTCACTGTTTGCCTGTGCCAGTGTATGAATTTCTGCCTGTGACTGTGCGTGTGACTGTCTATGACTGTGTGTGTGACTGTCTGCCTGTAACTGTGTGATGCTGCCTGTAACTGTAACAGTCTGCCTATAATTGTACGTGCTACTGCCTGTCACTTTGAATGGGTGTGTGTGTGACTGTCTGCCTGTAGCTGTGTGTGTGTAACTGTGTGTGACTGTCTGCCTGTAACTGTGTGTTTACTGTGTGCGAGTGACTGGGACTACTTGCATGTGGCTGTGTTTGACAGTATATGTGTATAACTGTGTGCATCTGACTGTGTCTGACTGTCTTCGTCCTGCAGTGAGCCGGCAGCTGGGATATAATGTCATCCCGGCATCGCCCTCGTTACAGTGCACAGAGATCCGAGCAGCAACCACTGACCACCAGTCTTCCACTCCAGCCCTCCCAGAGCAAGGTTGGAAGGTTGGGTGGACCTCTTATTTAATATGTGTATGTATGTGATTATTGTGTGTGATTGTGTGTGCATCTCTGTGGTTAAGTGTGTGTGTTGTGATTATGTATGTTTATGTATGTGATTGTGTGTAGGTCTGTGATTGTATGTGTGGTTCTGTGATTGTGTGTGTCTGTGCATCTGTGGTTGTGTGGTTGTATGTCTATGAATGTGTATGTATGTGTATATACATAGGCGTGCGCACGGGGTGTGCCGGGTGTGCCTGGGCACACCCTAATCCCGCGGCACGCCTATGTATATTGAGACCGGCAGGGGAGATCTCAGGATCCCCCCTGTCGGCTCATGCACAGCCGGCGCTATCCGAGCGCCGGCTCTGCTCTCAGCCTTCCTCCCCACTGACCCACATGCAGGGAGGGAGGCAGGAGAGGACCCGGCGGAGCTATTGCCGGCAGCTCCGCCGGGTTTCTCTCGCGAGATATGAGCGTTGCCGCGGCAACACTCAAATCTCGCGAGAGTGAACTCTAGCCCCAGAGGGGCTAGAGTTCACTCTCCACTGGACCACCAGTAAAGGAATCAGCAGCAACAGGATCCCCCCTCCCTACAAAAGGTAAGAAGGGAGGGGGGATAGCAAGTAATGTACCCCCACCTCCACCCCCACAATCACCCACACACATACAGCACACACACACATACAAGACCCACAGACATACACAGCACCCACAGACATACAGCACCCACACACATACAGCACCCACACACATACAGCACCCACACACATACAGCACCCACAGACATACACAGCACCCACACACATACATCACCCACACACATACATCACCCACACACATACAGCACCCACACACATACAGCACCCACACATACAGCACCCACAGACATACAGCACCCACACACATACAGCACCCACAGACATACACAGCACCTACACACATACAGCACCCACAGACATACAGCACCCACACACATACAACACACATACACAGCACCTACACACATACAGCACCCACACACATACAGCACCCACAGACATACAGCACCCACAGACATACAGCACCCACACACATACAGCACCCACAGACATACAGCACCACAGACATACAGCACCCACACACATACAGCACCCACACACATACAGCACCCACAGACATACACAGCACCCACACACATACAGCACCCACACACATACAGCACCCACAGACATACACAGCACCCACAGACATACACAGCACCCACAGACATACACAGCACCCACAGACACACACAGCACCCACAGACATACAGCACCCACACACATACACAGCACCCACAGACATACACAACACCTACACACATACAGCACCCACACACATACAGCACCCACACACATACAGCACCCACACACATACACAGCACCCACACACATACAGCACCCACAGACATACACAGCACCCACAGACACCCACAGCACCCACAGACACACACAGCACCCACAGACATACAGCACCCACACACATACACAGCACCCACAGACATACACAGCACCCACAGCACCCACACACATACAGCACCCACACACATACACAGAACCAACACACATACAGCACCCACAGACATACACAGCTGCAACACACATACAGCACCCTCACACACAGCACCCTCACACACAGCACACTAACAGCACCCTCACACACACACAGCACACTAACAGTACCCTCACAAACACAAACAGGACCCTAACAAACACACACACAGCACACTGCCCGTACCCTCACACACAGTACATTAACAGCACCCTCACAAGCGCACACACACACACAAACAGCACCCTCACACACAGTACATTAACAGCACCCTCACAAGCGCGCACACACAAACACCCTCACCTACATAGCACACTACCAGCACGTCACACACACATCACACTAACAGCACCCTCACACAGCACACACACACAGCACAGCACAGTGTGTGTATGTGTGTGTGTATATATATATATATATATATGTACATACATACATACATACATACATACATACATATATATATATATGCGGCGTGTGCTTGTGCTTTAGGGTGCACACCCTAATGCAATAGGCTGCGCACGCCTATGTGTATATTTATATATACACAACCACAGATTTACACACACACACATATATACATCTATTGTGTTATTGTGTGTGTATATAAATGTACGTGTTTAATAGACAGCTACCTTATTTGGTGTCCTTAAATATTGTAATCTCACATAAGGATGAAAAATAAGTAAGTTATCTACTAAAGTATTGAAAGATCAAAATTTAGAAAAGGGCTGATGCCAGCATGCACAGCCAATGGCAGCATGTTATCTCATCCCCTAGTGAAAGGTTTGAGTGCCCCCCCAGTTTCAACTGTGGCATCTTATGTGTCCCCCCTCATATATTGATATATTGTTCCTAGAATCGCCACTGTGGCTGCATGTGTGTTAGTGTGTGTCTGTATCTGTGTGTCTGTGTATACATCTCAGAATCTCACCAACACTACACACAAATACACCCCTACATTTCAACGTCAACAAAACATACAATACCACCATTATATATAACCACACCACTGCATTCCAAAACCACACTACACACAAATGCATGCTTGCAATCAAACACCAACACTACATACAAACACACCCCTACATTCACTCAAACATACTCCATACAAAAACATGCTAACATTCAAACACACAAACACAGCTCAGTGCTAAATACATTTTAAACAATTACGATTGTTTTTTACATTTTAAAGTGGATGGGGGTGGGGAGGGAGTGCCAAAAATGGGGAGGTCCTCATTTGGGAGTCGAACAAGTTGGTAAACAATCCACGTACGCTCCACCTGGCTGGCGTTCGTCTATTCGAAATGGCTGCCACCCAGGGGAGTGCTCATTAATTGTTTGCCTTGCGAATTATTAAACTAATTCTTAATCATTAAGAAAAAATGCCAAATTTAATATGTGCTAGAAGGGCGCTAATTGCGGACATTTTTAGTTAAACCTTCATTATTTTTACTTATTAATTATACATCTTCCTGAGACTGTCGGCCATCAGCAAAGGGACAACGGGTCAAAACATCTAAAGGTGCAACAAAAGAACAAATAGGAAGGTTTTAAGGACCGGATCAGAGAATAAACAGAAAGCTTCCTGAGACCAGGGCTGCCTTACAGAATGTATAGCATTTCCTACATGTGAACCCGAATACACTACAGACTCAGACCTTTTACTGTAGGCAACATAACAATCCCTGTGAACATCATTATATTGCCTTGATTTATGCTCTCTGCCTATTTCAGCTATTTCTATTACACACAGCTATCTCTGTAGCTTTATGTTATACTTTTATATGAATAAATTCAGACATTTCCTATTGTAAATTGGTGTTAGAGAGTTAGGTGTGACGAAGGAGATATCCAGCCAAGCGCACACATACTACACGGGTAAATACGAGAATCCTCAACGTGAACAGTTTCAGGGTTATTTACTAAATTGAGAATTGATGGGAATTCAAAGTGAATTGAAATTGAATTTAAAATTTAAGGACAATGTAACCGAACTGGAGGCATAGCTTGGCTATTTATGGCTGTAAGTTTGAAACTCAGTTTGAATTCATTTTTAGTTCTGATCAATTCTTACTTCCATGAATTGATCTGTTAATTAACCAAGACTTATCAAGAGTCCCGACCATGTGATCTATGAGGATTAAATAGACTAGTTATGGACGGAAAACAGACAGGTTCAAGAAACAGATCATTCTGCACAACCAGATGACACTTTAAATTAGAAATGATCAGTGTAATTCTCAGAAGTCAAGAGTCTCCGAGTTATAAACCCCAGCCATATTCTCCTTTTTTTCTATCCTTATAAGAAGGCAATTTCAGCCGTCTTTAAAAAAAAAAAAATGACCTTAGAATTCAGATTCTGTGAATAAATCCATTATAACCACAACAAACACGCTAAGGAGAATGTGGTCTTTTTACCTCTGATATAATGGCTATAATGTAAAAAGGCTATTTATTGAACTAATAATTCTAAACAGAGTCACTGGGTTTGTGCTAAGTGACGTTTATAATAATAATAATAATAGAGGGTAAGAGGGTTTGTTTTATTTAGCAGGTTAATCTGCAGTCCGCTTGATGCATCATGCTAACGTTTGCTTGAAGTTAAGATGCCATAATGGAGTGTGAATTGTGATAATGAAAGCAGAACCTGTCAACCACAGCACATTCCTATTCATTGCCTTTCATGCTTTTACAGTTAGTTTTCACATAGTACTTATAAGCCACTATGTTTAATGGCAAGTTTTGGGGGTTTTTTTATAGCAAAAATCAGAACAAATAAAATGAAAAAACAAGAAAAAGCAAAAAACAAAAAAAACAAAAAAACAACGAAGAAAACAAACTAAAAAACAAAAGCATTAGAGTTGTAGCTTCGTTTTGGTCCAAACTGCCATTCGTCCACATTTGGGCCAATCAGGTGATCATTTGAAGGAGAATTTGTACAGCCTGCCCAGTACAGTTGTCAATCCACCTTAATCCTTACAAACCATCTGTGGTTTCAGTCTTTTCAAGTTTATCCATACCCCAACCTCTTAAACTACAGCAGGGGTAGGCAACCTGTTAGCAGTACTGGGCCAAATGGAGATTTTGATGTCCCTTGGCGTGCCGGTACTATTTTTGTAAATTGTGGTGTGCATGTTGCCGTATTGTGCTTGTGTAATTTGTGGGTGCTGCAGTTAGTTTGTAGCAATGTATTTGTGTCTGTGGGGGCTGTTATATTGTATATAATATGTTCATGAGTAGTTTGTGGCATTGTGTATGGTTGTGTATGATACCTATGAATGTGGGCTGCTTGTGGAATCGTGTGGTGGATGATATGTGTATATGTGTGTTTGTGCGTGTATGTGGATAGTCTGTAGTGTTGTGTTTGTGTGGACTGTGTTTGTGTGTGGACTGTTTGCATTATTTGTATAAGTGGGAGGTTTACTCTGCAGCTCTGTGTTTATCTAGCAGGGTGGGTGACTTCCCTGGGACCCAGTAGGGAACTGGCTGTAATTTTGAACGAGTAATTTTTTAAAACTTTTTGTTTACTGGCTCATTGTACTTAAATGTCTTTGAGCACAATGAAATAAGAATTAAATAAAAATGTGTCAATGTTCATTAACTGAAACATCCAGTTTTTTTTTTGCAACTGCTTTTGTCTTTGAGTGCTTGTCAAGTAATTCCACTAAATATGAATTTAACTAATTTATGATCACATTTAATAGAAAGCCATTTGTATGAACCTAACATTCCCTTCTAAAAATTAAAGCTGAATAACCTGCAGCAGGGACTCTCCAAGGTCCTGAAACAGTCAGTAATGAGTTTCTAGACTTGTATGAAACCACTTACAAGGATTTATGCACATAGTTGGGAATTACAAGAATTGCCTAGTAACTGCATATCATATTGAGACATTCTATTATCCGAAATCAAATCCCAAATCCCTTTTAGTAGATATGCCCCAATAAAAGATGCATTTTTTCCATTAAGGGTATATCTAAAAACAGCTCGCAAAAGCTGCAGTTCTCTTTTCTGCAGCCTTTGCAAGCCCTCCTCTCCTAACCCCACCCAGACTTTTTATAGCTGTCCAGTCATAATCTTCCCAATGCAGCTCAATGAGAAGTCGTTTTCAAGGCCCCTTGGGGTTAGCTCCAATGCACTAAATAAAAAGAAAGTAACAGAACTGGTTGTTTGACAGCCAATGGGTGTAACCAGGTGCATTTATAAAGGTACCAATTTCTATTGAAATCTGCACTTTTTTGTTAAATGAATAAAGCGGACATACTCCTCACACATAAAGTAAATCAGCAAAGTAAAGTGCTTTAGGAGTCTGGAGCACCCTTTTAAGCCAAAATAGCAGACTTGGAATGAATCACTAACTCAATCACCAATATTTATTATAGCTTTTGGTGCCTCCCAGAAGTGGTGGGAGTTCGGATATCTGTCTGTGGTCCACTACATTCAAACATGGATCTCTCTTCCTGACTAATTTATTATAAGTCCCTTAAGTACAGTGTCTACAGTATTTCAATCCTGGTAAAGGTAGGTCTCTTAAATGAATGGTTAGTAAGTATATCTGTAAGCTCCGAGTGCTGTGATTTGAGGAAGCCATTAGCCAACACTTGTTGACCATCAAAGTGTGGGATTCATGCTTTACAGTTTGCAAGGACTTGAGTAACACTGTATCCATTAGAAGTTTGAAAGCTGTGCTTTCAATGCTGCTGCATTGCCTGACACTGAAGCTGAAGTCATGTTTTTTTTTTTAGCTCTGGTAGACACTGCCTGGGCCTAAATTTAATGACTCAGCCGTGACCCTCCGTGAATGGCAAGGTACAGGTCAGCAGCAATAGCGAGATTTATCAATAGACTCCTGACAATATGCCTCGAGGGCTCCGACCCTACCTTGATTGAAGCCATATTTCATTTGTTAGCTATTAAAATGACATGCTATGAGCCTACGCAGCTCTCTGTGGCTGAATGCAGCTCTCCTCGGATATGAATTCCTGTCATTGTCCGGACTTGACCAAATTGTTCTTTGGAAAATAAAAAGAGAATTGAAGTGTCAGGAGACTTTGAAATAACCAAATCATTTTCTTTCAATCTTTGTTTTCTTCTTTTCCTTTCAGAACGGTGGGCGAGTGTCGCAATAAGGTAGCTTGTAGCCTACACTATCTTTACGAAAACACCTGTGACATTTGGGATTTATTAACTAAATTGTGACTTGTGGTGAGCTGTCAAATGATGTGGAACATTTTGACCAAATTTGTTGCATTTTGGGTGATTTGTTCATTCATAAAAAAAAAAAAAACCAAAAACAACTAATGAACTAATCACTTCCGTGATGAAAGTAACAAAAAGTGAATTGATTTGCGATCAACATTTGTCCGTGCAGTATGTTTATACGTTTTCCTTATTTTAATTACAAGGAGAAAGCGCCGAGGTCCCTCCTTATAATTTACTGATAAAAAGTAGTGAGAAAGAGATTTACATTGCTGACCTGTTTCAGTATCCTCCCATTTCCCTTCCACATTAATTGGTGTCTAAGAGCAGAGCTCCCAACCACATACGGTTCTAGGAGGATTCCAAAGCAGGAAGAAAAAATTAAACATTGTTTCATGTCTCCTCTTCTCTGCATGCTCTCTATGCTGACTGACAGGTGTAGAGGGCGGAGCTTGTAACAATGATTGACAGGGAGCTAAGATGGAGGTGGCTCTCTCTATACTGACTGCCAGGTGTAAAGGGCAGAGCTTATAACAATGATTGACAGGGAGCTAAGATGGAGGTGGCTCTCTCTATACTGACTGCCAGGTGTAAAGGGCGGAGCTTATAACAATGATTGACAGGGAGCTAAGATGGAGGTGGCTCTCTCTATACTGACTGCCAGGTGTAAAGGGCGGAGCTTATAACAATGACTGACAGGGAGCTAAGATGGAGGTGGCTCTCTCTATACTTACTGCCAGGTGTAAAGGGCGGAGCTTATAACAATGATTGACAGGGAGCTAAGATGGAGGCGGCTCTCTCTATACTGACTGCCCGGTGTAAAGGCGGAGCTTATAACAATGATTGACAGGGAGCTAAGATGGAGGCGGCTCTCTCTATACTTACTGCCAGGTGTAAAGGGCGGAGCTTATAACAATGATTGACAGGGAGCTAAGATGGAGGTGGCTCTCTCTATGCTGACTGACAGGTGTAATTGATAGACAGGGAGCTAAGATGGAGGTTCTGAGTTCTAGAATAGAGGTACAGTGGACTGGATTATTTTATTTAATTTTTCAGATCTTGTAAAAACATATTTGTTAAATAAACTTATAAATAAACAATTTGTTTTTCAATGAGCCACAATATATTGTTCAGTGAATAAGCCCCATAGGAGCTTTGTACGTAGGTGCCCATTTTTAAGAAGAGTTATATAATAACAGCGCACACTAATAAAGACTCTATGAGGTTGTTCAATAAAAAATGAATTGTAGTGAATTAAATGAATTGTGCGATTTCATATTAATTGGTCAAGCTAGCTGTCATTGTGGTGAAGATGGAGAATTTATTTTCAGATCAGCACTTTTATTTTGCCTAAACTTCGTACTTTGGAATTCGTGTTTGTGGAATACACCTCCAAATGTTACAAGTGTTTAAAAAATGTCTTAAATACAATGTGAGATGAAAAATTGGACAAAAAAAATCTGTGGCATAAAAAACATTTTAGAATTTATTGTGTAAATGTTGATTTACATGTTCACGCTAAACATCAAAATATAAGGGCCCGAGTGTCTTAGAAGAAGTTAATATTATAAAAAATGTTGGGAATTACAAGCAAGTTGTAGCCGTTGAGTGATTGTTTTGACCCGATAATAACTAATACCGTACACAGACATTACAACTAGCAGAAAGACAAATATGGAATTTTCTTTTCCTGGCTATTTCTCATGGCAGAATTACTTATGGGTAGCTCCACCCCCACCCGGAACGTAATGTATTTATTGAACAGAAACAACTGAAGACAAAACACATCTACCAAATGAGGTGGATGAAGAGACCACATCCAACTTTTAGAACTCATATCAAGTGGTTTCCCTGCAGAAGTAAAAACTTTAAAACTAGAACCTTAAAGGGACACTCCAGACCCCTAAAGCAGTATAGCTGAAAAGCATTATGGGAAGTGTGTTGTGACGGAACACCTGGCACCCCGACTGGGTACCTTCTGCTGACAGATGCTCCTAGTGCTTTCCGAGGGCTCCAAGCACTCCACCAGAGACCATAACCACCGCAGACCCCACGAACCACCACAGCTTGGTTAGGATCTTGCTGTCTTCCTCCTACTCTGGGCCCAAGACCAGGGACCAGCTTCCAGTAGGTGGACCTCTCCTAAATCCAGAGAGCAGGAACAATCTCTTACAAGAGCTTGCTCTGGGGAGTATAGTGATTATAGCAATCCCCAGTGTGTAGTTAGTTCTCCAATCCCCCAAACATGAGCTGAAACTTCTTGAAGGGTAGAACAAGTCTGAGGCTTTATTGATACAGGTTTGCTTACATGCAATTCCTCAGCCCAGAGGCACACCCCTTGGACCTGATGGAACACAGGCACACAAAGGGCACAAACCATACAAAGGACACCAACAATACAAAAATGTCCGACACTCCCACTTACAGCATACAATCCCTCCCCTCTGCCTGTGATATAATTAAAGTAGCTAATACAATAACCTAATTATTCACATGCAGATTTTTTTTTTTTTATATAAAGTCCCATAAATACCCCAAAACACCTGATCTGGGTGAACAACATATCCCAAAATCACCCAGATCAGATCAGTGGTTCAGAAATGTTATGGAAGTCATATTTCTGCCCAGGCAAATCCAGGATTTCATGCCCAAAAGTAGTCACAGGGCAAGAGGCTGGCAAAAACACCTCTCCAAATGCCAGTGACGAAGGGGCTTTCATCACATATGTCCTATTTTTTCATTTTGGAAAATGTGCAGATTTCAATAGGAATGTACACTTTTATAAATTATACTGGTTACACCCCCCTGGCTTTTCAAGCAGACAACAGGTCATGTTACTTCCTGGTTTGGTTAGCTTATTTGTACTGAACTCAAGAGGCAGTAATTGCCCAGAGCACCTGCCTTGCTAAGGCTTCTTATTGATCTGCATTGGGAAGTCTGTGATTGACAAAATGCATAATTAAATGCATGCATGTTTTTATTTGGGGCATATCTACTAAACAGGAATTTGTATTATTTGTTTTGAATTTGGGCAGTGGAGCGTCCCTTTAAGTGTATCCAAATGCTCATATAAAACTAACCATTATACAGCAAGTAGAGAGATGAGGCATCTACATAATTGACAACTTATTCATATGGGTATCATACGGCATATTGGGGAGAACTATAAAATGGGAATTTTTAAGACTAAACCAACCCATGAATGCATAAATAATGGAAAGATAACGCAGTATTCTCACCTCCAGACATTCAGATTTCAGGAACACGCACTTGCAGTTCAGATTTTAATATGAAGTTAATAGGTCTGCTCCTGCAGGCTGGATACCGACTTCTTCAGACGAGAGGCTGAACTTCATTTGGTATACCCACGGTAGACATGGGAGGTGGCCAAAAAAATGAAAATTGGTTTGGAAATTAAAATTCTTGTTTGTCCAACTGAGGACAGAAAAAAGACAGCGTTATGGACGAGAGACCTTTTCTGCCTCCAGTCTGATGGACTGATGGTTTCCTGTCCTACTCAGCCTGGGGTGGAGGTGCCCACAAGGGATGCTGCCATGATTAACCAGGAATATTTGTTTACATTTGATAGATTTTTCTTCACTTTCTCTTATTTGTTTTGTAGTAAAGAGTTTGTGGAGTTGATACTTTGCTCATGTTTTTTTTTTAGTTTGTGATCTTGAAAATGAAGATTGTGAAAAAAAACCTTTGATAAGCAGGATTTCATGTTATATATACCGTATATATATATATAAATATAGTTGTTTTGTCCCTGCTTATATTTTTATTTCCCACTATTTAGTTATTTTTTTCTGTAATTGTATAGATGAATCTCTGAAAATAGATTAAAAAAAACACACACAAAAAAAGAAACAAACAAAAAGATTTTGGCATTTCAGTCTGATGCACTGACTGGAAGGTTGACCCGTGTCTGACTGACAGAATCATTCATACGTTGTGTTATTACTAAAATAGTTTATCATTCTCCGAGGGAGAGTGCTGTTGGAAATTCTTACATTTTTCTGTCCTGCAGACACTGCTCTGGGAATAAGTCCAAATTGTGTTTTGGTTGAACCCCTCACTTCTTAATCTCTTGGGTTGATGTTCCACAGATGAAAACTGTGAGCGAGGCTTCAAAATAAATTCATTGTAAAAAAAATAAAATAATAATTAAAAAACGAAATATAAAACATCAGTGGAATGTATTGCTACATACCAGGTGTCTCAGAAAAGTAAGCCATTGTAAAATTCAGAATTGTTTTATGGGAATCGTTTATGCAAATACCCTGCCTGGGCATTTTAATATGAAAATTCATTGAAGAAGCTCTCAAATATTTAATGTGCATTCCAACATTTACTGCTAGGTAGCGGGAGATTTGTGAGATGCTGACAGTATGCTGTCTTTTCTGCATATTTTCCATAAACGGAGGCATTTACAAACAAGGTTTATTACAATGTAATCGCACAGTGGCCATTTTTTTTTTTTTAATTCTATTCCCATCTACAGTGGAGACATATACAAAAGGGGCATTTATTTATATATGTAATTTTTTTATTTTATTTTCAGTTTTCCTTTGTTGCTTCACTCATATTATACCCCCTCATGCTTTATTTATATTTGAGAAACAACTCATAGGGTAATATAGTAAAAACGCTTACAATCTCCAAATTTCAAGGTCTTCACTCACTAAATTCTGACAATTTTAGGCTGATCAATATTATGTAGGTTGTGGAAATTCAGCGTTGTCAATTATTTGGAAGACCCATATGGTAAGAGAATTGAAACATATAGGGCAACATTGTTATATAAAGTGTCAAACACGCTTCAATCCATTACACTTACAAGATAAAAGTTAATAAAGTCATGTAGTCCCCAGTCCAGGTCCTTGTAGTTGGATTAAAATGATAATATAGACGTACTCACAGGTAGAATATATGGATGTGTCAAATGATAAATAAACAAACAATAATACAAATTAACAATACAGGGAATATAAAAGTATAGTAAGTCCTGCGCGTTTCGTCTAATAGTTCAGAATTCCTCAGGGGGAATGAAAATAAACATTTCATTTTTCCAATGGTATATGGTCAGAAATTGGACCTACATTGGAAGCTTGGTATGGACTTAGGTTTAAGATGGTTCTAATGACTTTGAGGAGACCTATGTACCCCCTAACAATGAACCCCGCATTACTGGAGGGAATGGAACATACACATTTACATTCTTGGCTGACAGGGCCCCTATCTTTGCAATGAACATTTCTGACTTGGGTGGCCTAAGACCCATTGCTAGCCTGCTTTCAGATAGACAACTTGCTCTCTTGGAAAAATGTAACATTTCATCACTTGTCCCACTTCTTCACTACGATTACACCGAAACAAAATCTCTCTTGGCCCCTCACCTAATTTGAGGAACTTTGTTGCAGCAGAGAACATCTACGTAGAGGCATATCTTTACTGTAACAAATGCTACTGACTGGGCCGCTGATGGCCCCTTTGCCCTTTATAGCTAGATGGAAAGAGGAACTGGAGAGGTCATTTACTGAAGCTCAGTGGGTGATAATCTACATGTTAACACACTTATGCTCACCAAGCTCCCAATTTCAAGAAATAAAATACAAAATCTTGACTAAGTGTTACCTAACACCAGACCGTTTGTATAGAATGACTGGTGGGCACTCTGACAGATGCTGGCAGTGGAGGTAGTAGAAGAGTACCATGTTGCATGTATGGTGGGGGTGCAAAATTATACAACCCTTTTGGAAAACAGTTCACATGGTTCTTGTTAAAATGACCGGGGAAGACATTGTGCTAAGCCCAGCGTCGACGTTATTATATTTAGCACCATGTCGATATCCAGATCCAAACAGTCCCTGACCAGAAATCCCTTGAGAGCAGCTAGGTCACTGATCCCAGCTTTCCAGAATTAGGTAGAATGGGGAGACTGGTGCTCTACAAAATAGAATCAAACATTTTCTACACATTTGGTGGTTATCGTACGTATCATCCCAGGTAGTTGACACCCTCTCCCTCATTTTGTTTTCTCTCCTCCTTCCTTTTTTCTTCTCTTCTCACCTCAGTGCTATCCTTTACTTGTACTCGAGCTTGCTCACTATATCTGTGTAAGTGTACGTGATAGTAATGCAGGAACGGTTGTGGAGGTAACGCTGATTCCTAACTTTAAGTGAATGTGGATTAAATCAAGAAATAAAAGGAACTGGAGGAAAAGAAATAATAAATGATTAATTAAATAAATAAAAATAAAAAACTGCAAAGTGACAGTGCCACTTTAAATGCAATTATTTGCCAGAAATTTGCATTTATGTTGCTTCTGTCTTTGTTTAAAAGTTTGAATGTATCCCAGAAGTTATACAAGACTATCAATCCGGGGGTTGATTTTCCACTATATTGCCAACATCGATGCTCAATGGTCTACAGATTCAGCTGTCTCCTCACAAGAGTCATCTTTAAATTGCCCACCACAAAAGACCACAATATCTTGAAAAAAGGTTATAAGTATGTATTTAATATGCCATCAATAGTAAAATGTATAAGGGTGAAGAATTTTAAAAAGGCAAAAAGAAGCGTTGATTGCAACACTGAGTGCTCTGCCCTTAGAAAGCAAAACATTCTGAATGTCTCACTTGGTCTTCATCTATCACAATTATCTTCACATTCCAGTCTTCTTACTTTTTCTTCAGAGTAATTATACAGACAGATGGGTGGACGGATGGACAAACAGCTGGAAAAATATATATTTACTTTATTATCAGAAATGTGTTTTTATCCCAAAAATATTTAAATACTTCACGTCACCCAAGAACATTAGATATAAGCAAAAGAACACAGGGGAAATAACCAAGTAAAATCCCGCAGGACACAATATGCACAATCTACATTGATATAAAATATAGCCATCGTCCAATTAATGTTATGAAAGCTCTATCCCCAGACAGCGATTTAATGATTCTTAGAATATGAATGAGGAAGTTATCTTAACCAAGATTAAGTGAGTGTGACGATGGAATAATAGATGAACGAAGAGAGCCAAACTAGCTCATAACCGTATTGATCACATTCAAGAATGGATTGCCTTTCTCATTGCTGAGAGAGGCCTTTTCTCACCACGTCATGCAACCGAAACAAAAGGTTAAGAAAATAAAGAAAAATAGTCAGCTCACACTTAGGTTTCATAAAGGGATTTATTCAGCAAGAAATGGTGCAACGGTAACCTTGGTCTTCACCAAAAACCAACACAATATTACGGGTATCAGTATGCCTCTTCTTATCCAAATAGTCAGACCTCCATTTTATTGGGTAAAACACACAAAAAGACAATGGTTTTTTTTCTTGAGCTTGAGAAAAACCCATGTGAGGCTCAAACTTTTACCTTTTTGTCTGTTCTGTTTGGATAAGAAGAAGCATGCTGGGCCTTTTCTGATACTTACCAAAACAAAAGTGTCATTTAAAGTGAATTGGTTTTAAATAAACTCTGATTTATTAAAGGGATACTCTATGCACTATAACCACTAAATAATAAGCACTACAGGAGTCCCTGGATGCCGACAGTTTACTAATGGCTTGACACTTACACAGCTGCGTCAGATGCCGATTCAGATCATTCTTTTTGTCCACATTGCTGCATTATTATACCAGCAGAAAGTCAGCTGACATTATGAACTTCCACTATATCAGGCCAACTCAGACTGCAAGCAGCACGAGAACCCGACATAGCAAGGTAAGTGTGAAACTGTATGTAAAAGGTTTGACATATCACAGCAGGATGGCACCCATGGACGTCTTACTGAATGGCCGGTGGCTGTGTTGGTGGAACAATGGGACAGAGCTTGGAAATCAGGACTGAACCATTTAAATGGTTCCTGGATTAGAAGCTTCTGCAGTGAACTTATATCGAACCAGAAAATGGCTCACGTAACGATGCTCGCATAACCTTCTATAGCATTGTTGGTAATTTTATCCCTTATGAATGTCTTAAGGACACAGCAAGAGTTTATTTGTTTTAGTTTAAATGTAAGCTTCCTTCTGTAGAACACAGCAAAACTACAAATCCCAAATATCTAAGCTATGACACTATGAACAGCGAATTATTACATGAAAAAATAAGTCCTCTTGGCTGAAAGGAAGGGCAGAATAGGTAATCTGAAATCTACTATTTAGTGAATAAACCCCACTGTATTTTATATCTAGCATTAGCAAGTCCTTCCTCTAGACCCCTACGTGGACTATTTTCACCCCAACACCCCCAAAATGGGAGCTGTAGCTTCAGATACTATTATAATACTGGACAAACAACCACATTTTTAAGAAATGCATCAAATAGATAATTCATAAAAACATGCAAAAAAAGTAATGTAATAAGTTTAATAAAAAAATAATTTTTAAAGGTTTTAAAGCTGACACACTTTCACAGTGAGTTGTGTCATTTTACCCCACTCCCTCTAGCATGTAAGCTCATTGAGCAGGGCCCTCAAACCCCTCTGTTCCTGTGTGTCCAATGTGTCTGGTTACAACTACATGTTCGTTCGTCCACCCATCGTAAAGCACTGCGGAATTTGTTGGCGCTATATAAATAATAACATAATAATAATAATAATAATAATATCAGCTGGCAGACTCCTCCGCCACCAGCAAAGGCTCCACCAATCAGGAGTCTCTCATTCTGGGCTATGGAGCCACATCTGAGTAGTTGCTCCTAAACTATAGGGTGAGTAGAACTGGTTTAAACGCTAATAGCACCTGCTATCAATTTAGTCCGATTTACAGTTTTTTAAGCGGCCAAGCACACATGTGAGCAACAATGACTCTGGCTGTATCTAAGGGCAGCAGAGAGCTTCATCCTATGTGTCTAGTGGGTGCATGACGTATTCACAAAACGGCAAAAGTAGGGTGTAAAACTTTCTCTTTTTATGTATCGGATGCACGGATCAGGCTTACAGCTGGTGTGAATTTTATTACTTTCTTATCACCTGCCCTGAGAAGACAGACAGGGTGCAGGAATTCTCTGTATTATAAACTTTCCAGTCATAACCCCTGTGGTGTAACCCTATTATTAACTCAAGCACTGCCTGGGGTGTGAGGGAATGAAAGCTATTTCATTACCTCCTGGTTCGTATAAAGTCTGGGGGGTCCCCAGTGTTTCCCTTATTTTATTTATTCATTTTTAGAATATTTGCTTGTGAATCTCTTAAGCAGATATTGTAGATTTCTGCTCATTTAACTGTAAGAAGGATCCGAGTCGAAATCTTTAAATCTGCTTTTGTCTAGTAAATTATCATAAATATCCAAATGCCATAATTTATGTGGCATTCAGTCAATTTGTCAGCCATTATGTTTAGTAGACACAGGTTTGCGTTGAACCAAAGGAGCATATTTGACCAATAGCCCCTCAATTGCTTCAAGTAAATATCGGAATTATGTAAATCCTGGATTTTGTGAAATGTAGCTAATAACTCTGATAGAAACGTTGTAACCATATAAATGATCTACATTTAAACCTCAAATCACGGATAACGACCCTAATGTATCATTTATCATCTGCTCTGCAATGAAATTTGATAAAAAATAGTGCAATTAATAGTAATCACCAAATTTCAGCAGCATTCAGCAGACAAATAGTGCTCATATTTTTTATTGTTATTATTATTATGAAGGGAATATTATGAAATGTCATTGTATATTGATATTTATCCCTTAATCGTATCTAACTCCCTTCTGTAACAATGCACAATTAAATCTAATTATAATTGGCTAATCTGAGACTCCCTTTATTGAAACAGACTTGGCATGGAGAATTTGCTTGGGTATTTGGCAAAGTGAGTTGCCTAAATATCTGTTTTGTATATTATTTCCATAATGGGTCCTTTGCAAAAAAATGGAATTAAACATAAAACCAAAACAATGATTTTCTTTTATTACTTAATCAATTTCTATACAGCATATATCTTCCCACACCAGAGGGGTATAATCATTAAATAGTGAATTGTCATCAAACAAAAAGAGGATTGCAAAATCAAAGTCAAAAAAGCTGATTTGGAACACTTTCTCTAAATCGGTTATAGTAAGAGCTTGGCCACTTTAGCCTGAATTGTGCAATTTTTTATTTTTATTTTACTACATTAACTGTTTCGGGATAGAGATGTCCCGAATAGTTCGCTGGCGAATAGTTCCTGGTGAACATAGCTTGTTCGTGATCGCCACGGACGGCGAACATATGCGATGTTCGGTCCGCCCCCTATTCGTCATCATTGAGTAAACTTTGACCCTGTACCTCACAGTCAGAAGACACATTCCAGCCAATCAGCAGCAGACCCTCCCTCCCAGACCCTCCCACCTCCTGGACAGCATCCATTTTAGATTCATTCGGAAGCAGCATTCTTTTTTTTTTTTTTTTTTTTTAGACAGAAGTGTGTTATATTTGAGCATGCTAGGCTGAACGTCCGTATATCATGGCTAGTTGCACTGAAGGTTTGAGTATATAGCAGTACATTGTTGTGAAAGATGGCTGTCATGTTAAGGGTGTAGCTTGCACGTTATCAACTGTGTATTTATATCAGCAGCTCCACCACTAGTTATAAATCAAGTTAAGAACTGCGACAATAAACTCTTTAGGAGGTGAAATAATGACATGTTTAAACGATTGCTACTTTACGATTAGTTAATGTGCAGAGAGCAGTTCATGTGATCAAAGGCATGGTGTGGAGGATCGGCTATAGTGGGACATGCTTGGCAGGCTGCTGTTTACTGCTTGTGCTCATCCGATCCCTTCTAGGCGCCAGGTGCAGACCCTGGGAGTCCCTGATACCTGGAACAACAAAGGCAAGTCTCTGGCTGAGTGCCGGGTTCGCGGTTTGAGGTGGTGGAAGCTTGTTTTGTCGGGTGGTCGGATCTGTCCCGGTGGTGCTTCACGTCCGGTGCGGGATTGTGGTGGCTTAAGGTGGAGGCGAGTGCTTGACGTGGGGCAGGCTCTGCATTTCTGTTTGTGCCTCCGGTCCCGTCTTTGACGCCTTTTGCGTTGGTGGATTTTAATGGGGACTGCTTTGCTTAGCTGTGGTGGAGCTTGTTGGGGCTGTGGTGGAGCTTGTTGGGGCTTCCTGCTTGTTATTTGCTTCCAAAATTGATTAAAGAGTCTGTCCAGCTTAGACTCAATATCCTGCCATGCTTTGCTGGTACCAGGAGGACACGCGGCTGCCGCCATATTGGGAGAGTTGCAGATGAGTATGTCAGCCTGGGCGGCTGTGCTCTGTACGTCCATTAGCTCCAGACAGCCTCTCAGGGGTGGACCGGGATAACCCCCAATGGTCCGAGGTGGGGGGTAACGGAGGTCCTGCCGGGAAGTAGCTGCTGCTGGGCATCCCAGGATTGGGAGATCGGCCGCCTCTCCCGCCCAGTGACCACCAGGCCACACTTGCCACGCGGAGGTAAGTAAGACTCCGTCGAGTTGCTGACCGCTATTAAGCATGTCGGGTCGGTCAGGCAGGAGCAACATTGCTGGGTCATCCCCTTTTGGGGTGAAATTCGCTTGTTGATAGCTGCTTAAAGTGAGATATTAAGGGAGCTCACACGAAGTGCGTCTTTCCTCCATGACAGCTAGGCGCCGCCCCCCGGAAGCTGCATTCTTAGTGAGAGGAGGGACAGTGTAGCTGCTGCTGATTTAATAGGGAAATCGATAGCTAGGCTAGTGTATTCAGTGTCTACTACAGTCCTGAAGGACTCATCTGATCTCTGCTGTAAGGACAGCACCCCAAAAAGCCCTTTTTAGGGCTAGAACATCAGTCTGCTTTTTTTTTCCTGTGTAATCTAATTGCAGTTGCCTGCCTGCCAGTGTTTGTGTCAGGCTCACAGCGTATACTGTGCCCACTTGCCCAGTGCCACCACTCATATCTGGTGTCACAATAGCTTGCATTTAAAAAAAACAAAAAAACTTTTTTGACTGTAATATAATAGCAGTCAGTTTCCTTCACACGTGTGCGTTTCAGGGCCTGCCAGGGCACAGTGTCACACCAGTGCAACTCATATCTTGTGTAACAGTAGTGTACATTAAAAAAAAACTAGAAATTTGACTGTGAAATAATAGCAGTCAGTTTCCTTCACACGTGTGCGTTTCAGGGCCTGCCAGGGCACAGTGTCACACCAGTGCAACTCATATCTGGTGTAACAGTAGTGTACATTTAAAAAAAAAAATTTTTTTTACTGTAATAGATTGAATAGCAGTTAGTTGTCTGCAAGCGTGTGTGTCAGGCCTACACCGTCTACTCTGCCAACTTCTGCCAACGCACAGTGCCACTCATATCTGTTGTCACAGTAGCTTGCACGCATAGTACCACTAATCGAAAAAAAATGACAGGCAGAGGCAGACCACCCCGCAGGGGCCGTCGTGGTCGTGGTACTGTGATTCCCTTTGGCCCTAGAATAATGCCCAGTGTTCAGAGGCCACGTACCCTGAACTCAAAAAGTTCTGAGGACATAGTTGACTGGCTAACACAGGACACCCTATTCTTCTACAGCTTCCGCTCGGAACCTTGACGCACCATCCTACTCCAGCTTAGCTTCGGGCACCTCTCAAGTTACCACTCGCCCGCCTGCCGCCACCACCAACACTAGCACCACAGCCGCTTCACTTGATCTGTCAGAGGAGTTATTTACACATCAGTTGGAAGCAATGAGTGATGCGCAAGCATTATTGCCAGAGGATGTAGATAACAGGGATATGTCTCAGTCAGGCAGCATTACACACATGGACGTACGATGTGATGATGATGATGTTGTACCCGCTGCTGCTTCCTTTGCTGAGTTGTCAGATACAAGTGAAGCGGTTGATGATGACAATGCGTCCGTGGATGTCACGTGGGTGCCCGCTAGAAGAGAAGAAGAACAGGGGGAAAGTTCAGATGGGGAGACAGAGAGGAGGAGGAGACGAGTTGGAAGCAGGGGGAGGTCGTCGCAAGGAGCTAGTGACACAGTCAGACAGCATGCATCGGCACCCGGGGTCAGCCAGACAGCACGCCAATCAACACATGCTGTTGCCACCACCAGCATGCCGTCATTGCAGAGCTCAGCAGTGTGGCATTTTTTTGGTGTGTCTGCCTCTGACAACAGTTTGCGGTGTTTGCGGTGCGTTAAACGGGGAGTTTGGTCTGTCACTGTGAAGCGGGCGTAACCCTTACCCTACCAGATCGATACAACAACATACCTGATGTTTTAAAGCACGTTATTCCAAACAATTTAGGAATGTTAGGTGATTTATGCCCTTTATGGATTAAAACCAGACTGCATCAACTATGTAATTTTCCATGGGAGTTTTGCCATGGATCCCCCTCCGGCATGCAACAGTCCAGGTGTTAGTCCCCTTGAAACAACTTTTCCATCACTATTGTGGCCAGAAAGAGTCCCTGTGAGTTTTAAAATTCGCCTGCCCATTGAAGTCTATGGCGGCTCGCCCGGTTCGCCCGTTCGCAAACATTTGCGGAAATTCGCGTTTGCCTTTTGCGAACGGAAAATTTTATGTTCGCAACATCTCTATTTAGAGAATAAACCCTCAAGATCCTGTGTCATGGTAGAAATTAATTGTAGATCAATTATGGTTTAAATGATCTCCTGCTCTCGGGAGCTAATCTTTCAATCTAGCTAAGTGAACATTAATCAGTTCTGGAAGCCCAATGTAAAAAAGATTCTCCTTTCTTGTTGATAACAAAAGAGTGCTCTCTCTGTGACAGATGATGCAATAAGAATGCAGCTTGTTAAAGCTTCAAATTTGGAATAAGCTAGGAACGTGTACAAAAGGTATATTGTGTGTAGTTTAAAGAAACACTAAACACCAAAATTACTTTAGTTCAATGTTGTAGTTTTGGTGTATAGACCATCCCCATGGCCTGCATGAAAAAAAAAGCTAGATTTTCAATCAGTTCTTACAGCACATTGTGTTTACTTTAGAAGCGTTTATCTCCTGCTCTTGAATCCCACACAGGAGGCTCCTGCAGGTTCCAGAAGGCAACTAACAGACCAGATAATGAATTCTAAATTAAACAGACTGTGCAATAAGGGAAGTTTAAACATTAGATCTCCCTTTACAGGAAATATGTAGACAGACTGTGTAGGTCACATGCAGGGAGGTGTGACTATCGCTGCATAAACAAAGTGATGCAGGGGCATGATCTATACACCAAAACTGCTTCATTAAGCTAAAGTTGTTTTGGTGCTTAGAATATCCCTTTAATCTTATGACTACACAGCTTACCAAAGCTCCCTTTTTAGGGGACATAATCTAGGAGCTGCTTTCTGTGTGATCGTTACTGGCGGGAGAATATTTAGTCAGCAATAATCGGTAAAGTGACCAGTAATCTTTAACATTTGATATCTATGTCATTCTACTATGGAAATAAAGTGAATATTCTAGAACTTCCACCTTCTTGTCTCCTCATTCTTATTGGCTGGACATTTTAAGATCTGCCTATCTTGGTGCAGTTTTAACCCTTTCATGATCTATGACGGGGTGCCCTAAAGGTAGATCCCCAGATGTTGTAGAACTACAACTCCCATGATGCATGTCATGCCTTTAGATTGACAAAGCATCATGGAAGCTGTTGTAAAACATCCGGGGATCTACATTTTGCACACCGCTGATCTATAACATGTAAGTGCTGTCATGATCTTGACTTTAAGATGTTATTGAACTGATACCTACCACTCCCTGTATAAGCCTCGTCTCACAGGGGTTGAAATGTGGAGTTTCCCGCAGAGATTCCGAATTCCCAGCATTCATTGTGAGATGTTAATGCTTCTGAATTATTTATTCTCAGGTGTCATAAAGAAGTTGGGAAGCAGGCAGGTTTATTGCCAGATGGAGTGCGGGTACCATTTTTTAAAAATGAGGATTATTTATTACAAAACAACATGAAATACAAACCTCCTTAATTTCGTTCCATAAAACTGGCCCAGAGTAATTGCAGAAAGAACAGTTAATTCCTGCTTCATCTTATTATGCTCGTTAACTATGTACCATTTATCCATTTGATTTCTCCACTGACTCAAAAGAGATATCAAATTATTTTTATAACTCAGAGATATTGTTTGATGTGATTCTAACTGAGCACCAGAGACTCCACTGAATATTGTTTTAGATTTCAAATTGGAAAAGTAAAATTCTAAGGATCAACCTGTTCTTCTCTAGACTTCTTTGCTACTAAATAAGTAACCTAAAATTCTTACTAACTGCAAAAATGAGATTAGCTGGTTCTTCAGAATACAATTCCTGTCAAACATCGAACAAATCGATGTAAGATTGACTGGGAGATTTGAAATGAATTTGTTTCGATATTCACGAATAGGAACTTTATTCGTACTTATTACTAATAGCACATTATTGCGGATGTTTACTGGGAACTGCTAACTGATACTGGCTGTAAGTGATATGGTTAGTAAATTTGGCCAAACCATGTTTACTCTTTAAATGGATAGTTTTACTATGTCGTTAATGGAAGTCTTTACCTTTCGAGTGGACTACCATCAGTTAGAGATTTTCAACCTGATTTTTTTCGCCAGAACTGTTTTCAATGACACGTGTATCTCATGATATGGGAATACGTGGGATGATTCTTACTAAAGAGGAAGGAAGCTTTGTTTCTGATTAATAACAACCTCCATAGCCAACAAACTGGATTCACCCTAATAATCAGTCTATGTTTTGCATGGGTTCCCACTGGTATGAAAAGAGGGATTGCAATTATAAAGTAGTTGGGAAGCAGGGAAATCAGAAACTCTGAATTTTTATAGTTCATATTAAATGCTTAATGTTCAAAAAAGGGGAGCAAACAGTTCGTATTCCTAACACCAAATATCTGTGTAGCCTGTAAATTCCCCAGTAGACAACGAGGAAATGCAACTTCTTCCCCATACAAGGTGAGCATTATAAACCAACATTGTTTGTGCATGATGTCAATGGCACAACTCATGAAGAGGTTTGTCTTGCCCTTATCTGGATCCTCTGTCCTCTGTCTATCTTCCTGATGTTCAAGTGGATTCTCTGTGTCTCTTCCAGCACTGTGACCTTAACACTCATCAGGCTCTGACCCCCTTCCATCTGGCTGGTGTACAGTCTCTGGGTGATATATATATAGCCATCCACACTGAGTTGTGCACCAATAAAATGCCAATAATTTGTACTTCAACCTCCAGCGAAAAATTGCTACTTCCCAGTAACCCAATATCGGTGGGTTCTGCACTAAATACGTGGGAGACAAATCAAATAGTACGTGTGCTAAATGAGCTGAAGTGTTTTTTATATAATCTATTTGTAAGAGCATTGTGAATATATATAATGCAAAATCAATATGATAAATGCTATTTAAAAAAACAGTGTCAAAACTAAACAAGTAAAGTGCTTTTATGTGTATACTCACAATGCAAATTATTTATCTGTTTAATGAAAATTATAATTGAAGTGACATTACTATCCAAATATTTGTTTGCCGCAAATAAGCCCTGTTACAATATGCCAGACAACACATTGAAATGCCTCACAGCTTCTGGCACACTGTAATTTGGAGTGACAAGACCAAAATAGAGCTTTATGGTGACAGCTATGGGCGCTATGTTTGGAAAGGGGTCAACAAGGTCTATAGTGAAAATAATACCATACCCACTGTGAAGCATAGTGGTGGCTCACTGATGTGTTGGGAATGTGTGAGCTCTAAAGGCACGGGGAATCTTGTGAAAATTGATGGCAAGATGAATGCAACATGTTATCAGAAAGTAGTCTTCTCAGTTTAATAAAAATGAACGGGAGAGGTATAATCTATTTTCTTTTTTAAGGTGGTCTAGAGGGAATTCTTTAAATTGAATGCCGACTCGCAACCCAATTTTGTCAGCTTTGGTATTTAAATGGTTAAACAAAATAAGGTGATGCACTGTATCACAGTGAATGCAACACAAGCACTGTAAAACGTAAGTTAAGAAACATACCAACATTCCCAAACTCCGGCATTTTTCTAACATGCATAGCTAGGCCTACATTTTGCAATCAGCTGTTAGTTGATCTCAATTCACCATTTGATGACTACCCCCATAACGTTTTAATTATGATAAATGGTCAGAGTGCTAGCACGTCATTTCGATTCAGCTGTTTCAAGGTCTCCGTTAACTGCATCCCATTTGGACAGTTCTGTGCACAATGTTTTGGAAGATGCAATTCAATGCACAAGTGAACATACGTCAATCATAAATCTACCAAACGCTTTTGGGTTTTCTGTGCCTCGACCGGACTAATAGGGCAATATTCTGTCAACTCCCTCAATGCATAAAAATCATTACATCTATCACCTGGGATACATTTCATTTAGGAAAGGTCATTTCATGGCTGATTTAGCCATCAACCTAGCATGGAGCAGTACGCATGACCTCTGGTTAACCTTTTAAATGCCACGTAGAACTCACTTGAAGGGTATCATATTTCTACAATAATGGTTTAAACCTTTGGAGGAGATACTGATAATATTTGCATTTAGATTAATAGTCTCCTGTCATTGATGCATCAAGGTCTCCGCCAATAACTATTACTCTGTCCACGGGGGATCCCATGCCACTGGCTGCTGTTGGGATATTTGCTTGATAATTACTCTAACTGTGATGTGCCAGAGCTCGGAATAGACAATACCTCCCATTGGCCACGAATAAAAGTAATAATAATAAAAATAATAATAATGATAATAATAATAATAAAATCCATAACAGTAGGATTCTCATGTACAGACGACATTGCCTTCAACCTAGATAGCAAAATATCTTTAAGAACATTGGTCTATATTTCATTCTAGATCCCTTGCGGAAGAGTTATTGGTGTTGCAGGTTTAGTAAGACGTGCATTTTATCCACATGGAGGTTCTGAAATGGTCCTAAAAACTTGGAGTATAAAGAAAAAGGTTTCAATGCAACTCCAGTTTAAAGTGAGTACGAGTAGTTGCTTGGAATAGAGAAAAAATCTGCTGAGCCTCAAACACATTTTGTAAGAGAATAAGTAGCTTTTCCAGCATATTTTTTTGTTTTGGTTTCAGGAAAAAACATTTAGTCTAGAATTTCTTCAAGCAGAATGTTAAAAGTGAAGGCGCTGGGGTATGATCCATGTCTCAGGTTTGTTTGTTTAGACATTCTGCCTACACGACAAAACAGAAGACTTGTAAGAAATGCGTTTTTTTTTTTTTCTTACACCCTTCTGGTTTAGAAAAAAAGAACGCAAGAGGCGGAGTCATTCTGCTAGACAGCTCTGTGGAGGAGAGAACAAAATAGAACGAAAACATAAGGTAGCTTTGTGATCATTAAATAGTTTTTTTTGTCACGTAAGCAGAATATCTACACAAAATGGCATCAGCCTTCATTTAATTACCAGCTCTTATGTAATCAATTAAACACTCCTGCTGTCTTCATCTCTGCTGATGCATTTCCCCTCAGAGCACATTTTATATTCTTTTTTTCAGTGTTTTAATTAGTTCACAGTTTTTCTTTATTAGAAAATTTCAACCCCAGAAAAAGTTGGAATTAGAATTTTTTTTTCATGTAAACAAAAATGCTTGAAACGTGCTCATCAATCAAACTGTCTTTGTTGAACAAAATTGTTTTAATTACTTGAAAGACTTTATTTCAAAATGGCTTCCCTTTTTCCCTTGTAGGCCATGAACCAACAATGCATAATTACGGAGAGCCTCGTGACAGTAAAATGTTGTTCTTTGGAAATAATGACAAATGATTCGGCTTTATCCAGCCTTCAATGCTGTTTTTTTGCTCTTTGGGGGAAACTTAGTAGATTTGAGACCATTTTCTAATTAAAACGAATGCAGCTCGGAATTCTACAAAGAGAGCCATTGTTATTCTGTTTGTGTGTTCTAGCATGCTTCGTAAAGCCTCATTGCATCTAACAACTTTGGTGATTATTCCGTTCCTCTGTGGTTTGCTAAATGGCAGGAAGGAAAAAATGATGCAGAATTGTTTTGATGTATTTACAAGTCACTGTATAATGCCATGCCGGAAGCGAATCGAATGCGTGTTAAGTGTATATTTTGTCTTATAGACAGACACGCTACAGAAAAGATTCTACAGTGAGAAGGCAGGGGGGTTGTTGACAATTTATGATAGTTTATACCCATAATAGAAATCTATACCATATTGTGATTTTACTAATGTACAGCATTTAACAAGTCATTGAAGATTCTGTTGCCGGAGGACGATGCTGTTCACGTTTGCGATTACTTAATTCTTAAAGGGACACTGTAGGCTTCATAGCTGCTTCTATCATTGGTGTGGCTATAGTGTTGGAAGTCCCCTAGCACTGTCATTTCATTCAGTATTCACTGTTCTTAATGTTTTAATGCTAAAGAAGAGTCCCCAGCATCCCCTCTGTGCTGTTTGGGCAAATAAGGAAATATTAGCCTGAGCAGCAATGGGTGTCTGTGATTGGCTGAGAGTGTCAGCTGACTGCTTTCAACCTATCACATCACTAATTGATGATATGAATTGGTATTGCAACAAGGACGTGTGTAACCTCTACCTTAGCCACACCTCCAGTGGGTGCGGGGTACGAGAAGCCAAGATCCCTCATTCAGTGTTAAAATGCTTGAAAATTATTTAACACCAAAATAAGGGTCTATGCCACAGTACTACAGACACCATAACCACTTCACTGAGGTTAAATGCATAAAGTGCATACAACATACCCGTAATAAACTTTGGAAACAATAAGATATTGTAAAATAAGTATAGAACATTTTGGTTAATTTACATTTACATTTTTTATATAATTCCAAAAGGCTGCAAAAACAATTATTTTAGAAAATATAAGGCAGCATGAGAACTAACTAAAATGAATATATTCTTTGTGGAACCCATCAAAATGGAACCCAGCCAGTAGGTCTCTGGTTTTCAACCCAGTGGTAGAGAACTCTGAGATGTCACAATCCTGGGTTGTTGGTGTGCCTTGATAACTAGACTATCAATTTATATAAACGTTCTCATTGCTCACAACAATACTCTCCAATTCTCAGAGTATGCTTTATTTCACAGGAGCAATAAGAAAAAAAAATGATGTCATTGTTCATCATCTTCCAAGTTCAGGTTGGACTTTGGAAAGTCCTGTTTGGGCGCAGAGACTTGAGAAATCATCTTTCCACAACTATCCCAGAGTTCCAAGCTGGACATGCAAATGAGCACAGACAGGCATTGTGTTTCAGACTTCATTTTGCATTTCTGATGATACCCTTAGTAAGTACAAAGGAATAATAAATGTTCCTGTTTTCTGTTTTCTTATCATGTAAATTAAATGCCTTAATTTCCGTTTCTTTATTCCTGAGAAACACGGCAAACGCTCTGTGTGTCCCACTCCGTGTGTCGACTTAAAAAGGAACATGATGCTTGATACCTCCATGCACTTAGCCAAGGCATCAGCTCTAGACGCAGAAACTCTACGGGGATCCCGGAGCATGAGATCAGGAATCTCCGAGAACACAAAGGGAAATATTAATAAAACACGCAATCCCAGCTGTATTCATTTTACTTGACACTCAAAATCACGATCTTATCGGCTAATATATCGGCTTATCAGACTCACATATATTCCATTGTGAGTCTCCTGAAATGTTTTGCTTTTTTTGTGCCTAGAGGACTATGTTTTAGGAATTTGTAAATCACTGATTGTGATATGTTCCGTTGTGTGCTATTTCACTCATCACTGCTGATAACGCTCATGTTTTATTTAAGCTGAACACAATTTGAGCATATTGTTTCAAAGGGTATCTGTGTCAGCTTGCCCCCTTCTAGTGATGTATGAGAGAAAATCTATATGGGTATTAGTGCAATCTTTACACATGATATGTAGACTTCCCGAAATTAAAATTTTGTTTAGGATGTCCGATGCATGCTTGTGTTTCATGTATGGAAAAAAATAAAATAATATATATATACTTTGCATTTGTAGTGGTTATAGTGCTTAGAGAGACATTGTAAGTGTGTGATAATTAAAATGATTTAAGGTCTATGAAAAAAGACCTACATAACCTACAAAATGTATCCTTTTAGTCATCTCTGTGATATGGTAAAGTTATCGTCTGTACTAAAACATTGTGTCTAATTATTAAAATAAAGAGTTGGTGCTGACTCAGGAGAATTAACGGACTTGCAGCAAGCAGGGCTATTTATCACGGCTAGCCTTATCCCTCGGTGACCTCGGCAGTTAATTTCCTGTGCCCAAATTATGGGACATTGCAAACTTATAAAATCTAGAATTTAAATTTCTCCTATAATAATAATTAAATAATAAATAATCGTGAATTGGGTATCTACTATGTACAAACATGTAAAAATTTAACGAACTTGAACATAAAAAGGGTTGAGTTTTCCAAAATCCTGACAATCGGCTAAAAGATTTCTCCAATCTCTATTTGTGAACCGAACCGGACTGGAAATCTACAGACCCTCCATCTCCTCTCCTCGACCACGGCTAGTATCTGGACCTTCCTCATCCTGCTTAACAACTTCCTCCCCGGAGGAGAACTTCGGGAAACCTGATCTTTCTCCATTCCAAGCTAAGTCAATTGCTATATCCGTAATAGGAGATTACCTGCTCCCAAGCCTGCTAATCCTTCCTGCTACAGCCTTCTCTCAAACCGCTAAGCATTCCTGCTACAGCCTGCTCCCAAGTCCGCTAAGCCTTCCTGCTACAGCCTGCTTACTTTAAACTCCAAATCACATCACTCCTGCTACAACCTCGCTTCTATAAGTCTCCGTTTCCATAAACTTGCAAAACTACAATTGTACTATACTGCATGTATACCAGAAGCTGCTTACTCCGTTTAAACAAACAGCAAAGTAATTAAAGATACAGTACCTGTATTACCCGTAATTAAAGATACAGTTCCTGTACATCAGTTTCCTAGTCATCAATCTGATTCCTAAGAGATCTGCAGTTGTGCTCCACTTAAATATATGTAAGCGTTACACTTTTATTCTCTAACTGAAACGTAAGGAACCCTTTTTACCAAAGCGATAATAATTAACATGTTGTCAAAATGTTTTGGAAAGCTGAGACTGCGATTACGTTGACAAGATTTATGGCTCACTGGCACTCTTTCACATATCGATAAATATTAAAACGTAGATTGTGATTTACCCCTATGTACCCAAACACTACTTAGGAAGAGTATTTGGCATGATTTAATAAATCCGATGGTGATACCACGTTTCATCTGACTCTGGGATTTAAATAGAACTCAGCCTTTCAAAATAACTGTTTCCTTTTATCCGATTTTATTTAGAAGCTGATAAAGAGCGTGATAAATCCAATCATAAAAGACAATGATGCTTAAATGCTTTAACAGTTTCAATCATTTTATATCTTTTCTGGTTTTTTTTGTTGTTGCTTTTGTAGTTGAATCAATTCACACAAAGCAAAAGTGGTATGCGTGACCCACGCTATTAACCTTTTATGCTGGTAGTAAATGACTTTGAATAAATCAGCTCTTGAACTTTGTAGGAATAAACAGGGATTATAAAATAGACAAGATGGGTGATAATTTATTGTCATTACGGAGCACTGGAGTATATTCGTCTTTATGGCTTTTAACAGTCCTGCGTCTTTTGCCTTTTTTTTTCTCTCTTTTGCCGTTTTAGCCAGTCAATTGAAACTGTGATCTTTCAGATGGAAAAGATTGAAAACATGGCACATGGTAAATAATGCTGATCTAGTCTTCTTTTTTTTTTTTTTTAAAGAATTATAATCGGAATAAAAGCGCTAGGTTTCCTAAATGGCAAGGCTGCATTTCGGGGCACTTATTTACAAAATGACCTTTTGAGTGCTAAAAGTATGAGCGGATAAATGCTCTGCTTATGGCTCTAGAAAAGAAGGCTTCAAACAATCCTACATGGGACTTTCTAAAGTATGGTTAAACCATGGAATATCAGGAACGCATACAATGAGCAATGATAGCTCTGCTGTTCTCTGTTTAAATAGGGTGCGTACCAGAGGCCAGGCCTCGTCTGACACGCCTCTGCGCCACCATTTTGATGTTGAGGGTGTCAGGGGGCTTTGAATTGCCTTGGGAATCAGGGGAGGGTCCATTCATAGCTACACCCACAGGGCTGTCCCACAGCATGACGCAGGGCATTCGCCGTTGCCTGCCCCTTGCGATCGCACATGCAGGCATTCAGGCGGCCGTGGCTTCGAGGTGCCGGCGGAGCATCGAGGGAGCCGAGGTAAGTCGTGACTAAAAAGTGGCATAACTTTGTAGCTAATACATCAGAAGGGATAAATAAATAATCAAGGGCTGGTCAAAAAGTTAAACTTGATTCTTGCAGGAATAATAGTGAATATGGCACCTTGTACCGTGTTTTCAAGAGAACGTTGGCAATACAAATATCACCCTTCCTAGTAAAAAGAATGTTCCTGGCATTACCTCAATGTTTAACTGTGCTCTATAATTGAAGAGTAGAAACATGCCATTTTAAATTAAGTCCTGTGACATTTTCAGGTTTTTAACTTACGGAGAAAATGGCCCTATTACTGGTGAAAATACAGTTATTTCTCCTGCATTTCTCTAGTTAGTTGCTTTATTAAAAGAAAGTACTCCAACGCACAAATTAAACGCCTGTTTAACGCTGCTTTTTTTTTTATTTCTGTACTACTGGTTCTACGTTTTTAAACCCCAGACAAGGATTAGTCTGTGATTTATTGAGGTTTTATTTTACAATATGCAGGGAATATTCTCCGCATGGAAAGGCAGGAGTTTATTAGAACATGTTTATATTCTTAAAGGATTACTACAAGCTGAATTTATTCTATTTTTTATTTTAATGCACTCTGCCGATAAGAGCTGTATTCCAACTCCCAGAAACACAAGTCATAATGTTCTTTACAACAGCATTTGGTGCAAAATGGGAAAACATGTAGGCTGGGAAGAGAGACGGAAATGATAGAATTATTTTTTAGATTTGGAGATTCATTTCAGACAGAGCAGCAATTTGGCTGAAATTGGATCAATTAGTTGTTTGGCCGAATTCCTGAATTCTGAGCCAAATTACATAAAAACTGAAATGTGCAATGCAGAACACGCTCAGCCCAGGCCGGACTGGGAACAGAAAGCAGCCCTGGAAAAAAAATAATTCCAGCCCTCTGATTCATTGTGTCACATAGTATGCTTGTATTTTTTTATATGTTTGTGCTTTGGAATATTTTTTTCTTACCTGCAGCCCCTCGCTTACCTTGCTGTAACACCTACCCTCAGGCTGCCCCATGTTTGTTGTGATTGGCCCTGCTTGGGGACAATTTGTTAAGCAGGGCAATCCTCCATGCCGATATCAGCATATCGGCATCAGTGTGTCAATTGTATAATTTCAGCAAATAAATATATTAAAAAACATGATCAACATTAATAAATCACACAAGTTCAAAGGCACACACACACTGACTACAGAAAAGCTCACTGACACACACAAGCTCACTATGGACAAGTTTACCGATATACACAAACGCTCTCTGACCCATGAACAAGCTCACTACAGACAAGCTTACTGCCACACACAAGTTCACTGACAAACATTCACTCAAGCACACTGCAGGCAAACTCATGACACACACAACCACTCTGACCCACACAAGCTCCCTAATGATAAAACACAGAAGTGCTCTAACCAACACAAACTCACTGACATACAGAAGCTCTTTGACTCACACAAGCTTACTACAGGCAAGCTCACTGACACACACAAGCTCACTACAGACAAGCACACCAACACACACAAGCTCCCTGCCCCACATGCAAGCTCACAACAGACAAGCTTACTGACACACACAAGGATACTACAGGCAAGCTCTCTGACCCACGCAAGCTCACAATAGACAAGCTTACTGACACATAAGCTCAGTGACACACACACACACACACAAGCTCCCTGATCTATACATAAGATCACTACAGACAAACCTACTGACACACACACAAGCTTATTACAGGCAAGCTCACTGACACACACAAGCTCACTGATACAAACAAGCACACTACAAGCTCACTCATATACACAAACATACTAGAAGCTCACTGATACACACAAGTAAACTACAAGCTCACTGCCAAACACAAGCACACTACAAGCTGACTGACACACACAAGCACAGTACCAGCTCACTGACACACACACACACACTACAAGTTTGCTGATACACACAAGCTTACCACATGCTCACTGACACACACACAAGCATACTACGAGCTCACTGACACACAGACAAGCTCACTATAAGTTCACTGAAACACACACAAGCACACTAAAAGCTCACTGACACACACAAGCACACTACTAGCTCCCTGATACACACACAAGCACATTACAAGTTCACTGACACACACACAAGCTAACTACAAGCTCACTGATACACACAAGCACACTACAAGCTCACTGACACACACCCAAGCACACTACAAGTTCACTGATACACACAAGCTTACTACAAGTTCTCTGATACACACAAGCACACAACAAGCTAACTAACAGACAATGTGTAAATGGTCATCAACCCAAATTAAGGAAACCCCTCAAATCATTCAACAAATAGAGAAAGCAATACGAAAAGATGGAGTAGGGCTGCAGAAAATAAAATAAATTAGTCCACAAAAATCTCACTAGAGCAGCAATCCCCAGTCAGGGATACTTGATAAAATGTAGACTGTTCAGTGGAAATAGGTGCGCCAGAATGTCTCAGGGTATTTGTTCGTTATATGGAAAAAAGAGAGCTGGCCATAGCTCTTTTAAATGTGAGTTTTCTACCTCCTACTATTTTATTGCACTTTGGATTTTAGACTTATTGCACTATTGACTGCCTCTGTTTCTCTTTTTTCCATATAGCTAACAAACATCCTGAGACATTCTGACGCACCTATTTCCACTGAAGAGTCTACTCATCTACATTTTATCAAGTATCCCTGACTGTCTATTGCTGCTCTAGTGAGATTTTTGGGACTATTTTATCTTAATTTCTGTTGGCACAGCCCTATTCCATCTTTTTGTGTTGCTCAATCATACAATTACCTGTCACTGGCAGTGTGGATTCTAAGCCTAGTGTGAGGTTCCTTCATGAGATGCTTCCTCTTCCTGTGTGAAAGTTGACCAGGCTGAGGCTTGGGGGTGGAGCTCCAGTGCGGGAGTTGGATCCTAGCTGACTGGCCATGCAGAGGAGCTGGCAATGTGTGAGAGACTTTCACTCCTCCCTACTGCAGATGGCTGCCATCTCTGTCTGTGTAGCAGCCTCTAGCAGCCACCTAGGTAATTGTCTGTTGGATTTGCTGCAGGATGTTAAATGCAGAGCTCCAATGAGTATGAGTGTGAGATGAGGCCTGAAAGACAGAGATGGAACAGTTATATGAAGGTATTTACAGCTGGGAGGAGAATAGGAAAGAGAGGGGAGGGAGGAGGGTAGAGTAGCTATGTGTTATATATACTATTGAAAATATTAATAACGGTCTTCATGAAATATTGGTCAGAAACATTAAATGACAATAATACAAACCACTGAAGAGTCTACTCATCTACATTTGATCAAGTATCCCTGACTGTCTATTGCTGCTCTAGTGAGATTTTTGGGACTATTTTATCTTAATTTCTGTTGGCACAGCCCTATTCCATCTTTTTGTGTTGCTCAATCATACAATTACCTGTCACTGGCAGTGTGGATTCTAAGCCTAGTGTGAGGTTCCTTCATGAGATGCTTCCTCTTCCTGTGTGAAAGTTGACCAGGCTGAGGCTTGGGGGTGGAGCTCCAGTGCGGGAGTTGGATCCTAGCTGACTGGCCATGCAGAGGAGCTGGCAATGTGTGAGAGACTTTCACTCCTCCCTACTGCAGATGGCTGCCATCTCTGTCTGTGTACCAGCCTCTAGCAGCCACCTAGGTAATTGTCTGCCCCAGCCCCCAAACAAAAACTCAGAGGAGGGAAAAATAAATGTGTCAAATGTTGCACTGATGGTCCCAAGTGCAGCGGCCCACCGGGAAATTCCCAGGTTGTAGCAGACCACCTGGTAACCGAACCGGTCACCTCCATTTAGGATAAAGAGAGACTAATTTCCTCCCAGTAACTGGACGACACACAGTTCTGGAGGTACAACAATGCTTAATTGGCCACACACGGCTTTTATGCATAACCCCATGCAAGAGGCTGACCACACAGCATGAGAGAACACTTTACCTCCCCCTCTCTGGGACTCTAGCATGACAAGGGACTCTGTTCCCTTTGTCCCCAAAGCCCGCCACTGGAACCACAGGGCTTCCCACACTAGCTGTCAGGGGTCTTTTTCCCAGGAGCCTGGGAAAAAGGGACCGTCTATTTATCTCCCAGGCACAGAAAAGCCCACCCACGGGAAAAGAGCTGGCCTCTTTGTCCCTGCGGTCACCGACAAGCCCACCAAACTCACCAGTGCCCCAGAAGTGTCCACACCAACCTCAAGGACCCTCACAACGGTCTCTGTCACGAACGGTCTCTGTTAGTGGGGTCCCTGTGTGGAAACTAGGCAAGGGAAGCATCTCCTTTCGAGATACGAATGCTCCCTCTGGTGCCGTTTGCCTATACGAAATGGCAGCCACCCAGGGTAGCACTCATTAATTACTTCCCTTGCGGTTTCACACTTATGTTGTGAGTGCGAACATTCTAACTGATTGGCGTGAACATTCTAAAATAAAAAGTAAATGGAGAGGTAATTGAGGAAGAATCTCAAACAGCGGGAGGAGTATGCTATATATTAAGAGGGAAGTGGTGAGGGTTGTTGGATTTGCTGCAGGATGTTAAATGCAGAGCTCCAATGAGTATGAGTGTGAGATGAGGCCTGAAAGACAGAGATGGAACAGTTATATGAAGGTATTTACAGCTGGGAGGAGAATAGGAAAGAGAGGGGAGGGAGGAGGGTAGAGTAGCTATGTGTTATATATACTATTGAAAATATTAATAACGGTCTTCATGAAATATTGGTCAGAAACATTAAATGACAATAATACAAACCGCATGCACAGAAAATTACAGTGGCAAACTTCAGGTATAAATGGAAACAATTCTATAGTATCGCAATGCAAGAATAAATTAGGTGGAGTATCTTCCAAGCTTCAGTCGATACCTGAGGGTTGTTGGATTTGCTGCAGGATTTTAAATGCAGAGCTCCACTAAGTATGAATGTGAGATGAGGCCTGAGGGTTGTTGGATTTGCTGCAGGGTCTAAAATGCATAATATCAGACAGGCAATTCATAAAAAGGAAGCCACACCGGTATTTGGGTGGGCCAGTCCGGCCCTGGCTCAGCCGGGGTTGGTGGAGATATACTCAATTCCACCTGTGGCCCAAAAAAAGAAATAACTGATGGAAAAAGGGTGGCTGATTGCAAGGGGTCAGTCACTATATGTTAATTTTATTCACAAAACAAGTGAGAAGTGCATAACAGAGGGAGGAACAGAAGCAGTATATATATTATATAAATATATATATGTATTATTTGATAAATATATAATATATAAATGCAGATTTTCTTACTGCCTGTTTTCCCTCTATTGTTTATTTTTTCTCAGTAGATATGTGAACCAGATTGCATGAGAATGCTTCTATCAGTGTACTGCAATATATATATATATATATTTTTTTTGCAGCACACTGATTGGCCCATTTGCACACCTTTCGGGTGTGCTCTTACGATTTGGTTCATAAATGGACATTCAGGTGGGTAACATTAAGCTCAAGATCATCTTGAGTCAGACTTTAACAACGAACTTGCTATCTGAGTTAAACATCTCCAAGTTAGTTATTCACCAAAGGCAAATACGTTGCAAATACGTCTATTGCAATCGACTCCCATTAATAAGGTATTATCAAGTTGGCTGCAGTTCGGTAAATAGATAGCTACAAAAGTGATAATATGTGTAGCAAGTCAGGAGGACCATGTGAAAGTATTTGTGACCAATCTGAGGCATCGTAGTTAGCCCAAAGTGTGTGAAAGTCAAGGTGCATTTAGTTATGCTGCTGCAAATCTATGTGGCAGAGATAATTACAAAATGCCAAATGCCTTAAATAGATTGAGATGAATATAGTATAATAGCAATGATTATGATTTATAACAATGTATCATGATGGTAATAGAAACCAGAAAAACAAATTTTTAGAAGCTTAAAATCATGGAGCCTTGGCTGAATGAACAATGGACCTATTGACAGACTGTAGGAATCTGCAACATATACATTGTCATCTTTCCCAATATCTTATTGTTGCATCTCCAGCCTGCACTTCTGGGTCGCAACATTTGATGCATGCTCCAGTAAACATGAGAGAATGTCATGACATAATTACTGGTGAGTTTTATTGAGACCAAAGGGAAATGTGGAAAATTAACATTGCTGATAATTTGATTAGGCAATCGTTAATATTTTATGATTTTATCTATTAGTAAATAGCACGAAAATCAATTTACTGAAACACGAGAAAGATTTGTTATTTTAGACCTGTGATAACAATGTCCCATTTCAAAAATACCAGCTTCCCATGTTGTCAGTCACCCCCTTATCTAGAAAACCAGTGACCAATCCATGCGAGGAGCATTTATTTTCAGTCAGATTCAGTGATTTTTTTCTTTTCTTCCTTGTTTGCAGATTACTTGTGGAGTCATTTGATAAGTATCCCTCGCAGTTCCTTCAAGTGGGACAAAATTTTCCAAATTAACCTTTTCGCAATTTTTCGGCTGAGTGAATTCCAATTAAAAACAACATTAACTGAACTATGTTTAAGCTTAACATTCAGCTCCAGGTGTGCCATTAGTGATTTAATTAGGCTCCTACCTCATTAGTAGGCTATGTATGGCTGTATTTGACTAGTTCTGTTAGAAAACTTCTGAAGTTGAAATCTCTGCTCCTCCTGAACGTCCTCAAGGCAAATTCTATCTTTCCAGCCATGAGCTGAGGCTGAAGAATAGACGTTTGCCTTTCAATATTCAGCATTTTCCAAGAATTGACATGATCTGTTATAAGGTGAAATAATTTGCTATTCTATCAATGTTCACAGAATGATGGGTTCTCATGCTCTGACCAAAATAATAATGGATTTATCGTACATTAGAAATAATTTTATTAAACAATAAATTGTGTTTCATAAGAGAATATGCATCAAACCAAACCACCCGAACCCCCCTCCCCCCCCCCCCCCAGACCTTTTGTGGCTGAACACAGTGGTTTGAATGGTATATTCGTGTTATAAAAGAATTGTTAAAGGATACATTTTTGCAAATCCTTGTATATACAAAACAATTTGTTCAATAGATGGGCGACTTCCTTGCACCATGACACATGCAAAAAAACAGTGCATTGAGAGTGCTAAATAATTCTCTAATACTTGGGTGTTTTATTTTGCTTTTTGTTCTGAGTAACACATAATCTGTATTTTCATCATCTTATATATTTTTAATAAATTGCAACCTGCAGAGTTTCGTTCAGGTTGTGCTGGTGAGTTGCATGATCCAACGCCATCGTAGCTGTAAGTTTAGCAGAAGTGCTGAGAGCATATTTTTTTTTTTTATTACTTTTAAAGCTCCTGTAGAAGAAGCGTTCATGATGTACAGAGCTCCATTTCTTTAGAGCCCTGATAGTCATGACTCTTTCTTTAAGGGATTTTGACTTTTGGACAAAAATTTCCGATTGTCAATGCTTAAGCCTTGCTGCAGGTAAGTGGGGTGGCAAGGTCAGTAACTAAAACAATCAGTATCTTTGAAAATCCAGAACTCTATTTCATCCAAGTGATATGTCTCCCGGAGAGACATCTTCCAAAATGAAAACAACATCAAATAAATATTTTCATTTTTAAACGTTACAATTCCCTCAGCATCAGACAGGTTTATGGACTCCTCTGTATCTTTACCCTTGCAGTGGGTCACAGACACATTTACGCACTGACATACTTTACGCTGTTAAAATAAGACAAAGTGTACTTTGGAAATTTGGATATATTACTTGCTTCCTGGCAGAGAAGGATTTAATGCATTCGCATCCTGACGGAAGACAGACATATTTATACAACAGAAAACAAACAAAAAACCTCTATATTCCTTTTCTTTGTTATTTGTTTTGCAATGTATTTTTAAAGAAAAAACGTCATAGAAATAATGTATTTCATTTTTCAATTTCTTTTTGACACTTTCTTTAGTGATATATATATATATATATTAATATTATATATGTATATTTATTATAGTCTATTAACATTATATATATATATTTTTAGTTGTCTGATATTATAATTTATAAAGTGCCAATAAATTCTGCAGGACTGTACAATGGGAGGACTAACAGACATTTATTTATAACAAAACTAGTAAACAGGAACAGAGGGTGTTGAGGGCCATGCACAAACAAGTTTACATTGTGTATTAGTGCGGATAGATAGATAGGAGCAGCGTTAGAGATTTGTAAGCAGGCACCAGAATTTTACTTACGGGAAGTCAGTTTAGGAACTGACAGAAGGGGAGGCGTTGGAGGTGCTGGTGGACAGGATGATGAGCCTTGCTGACGCATTCCTTATAGACTGTAACAAGGCTAATTGGGAATGCATAAGACCACCGAGAAGTAGAATTCAGTATTCTAGGCGAGAGAAGACAGTTGCATGGACCAGCACCACAGCCACATCCACGGTTAAGTAGGGGAGCTTGGAGTCAAAAAGAACACCTTGGCAGCAATCCTGCGAGGTAGAGCAGATTGACTTGGAGGGTAAAGCATTGCCATTGACTTGGAGGGAGACACACATGGGAGTAGCAAAATTTGAGGGAAGAAAGAGACAATGTTCTCTCACGGACAGGTCAAGTTTAAGGAAGTGAGCAGCCATCGAGTTAGAAATAAGAGAGAGAAAGTCAGAGACACAAATCAAGAGGGACAGTGAAAGCTCAGAACAGGACAAATAGGTTTAAGTGTCATCTGCAAAGTAGTGATATTGGAAGCCAAAGAAGCTGATGAACTTACCAAGAGAGGCAGTATAGATCAAGAACAGTAGGGGACCAAGCACAGAGCCTTATGGAACACCAACATAGAGTGTTTACGGAGAAGAGAAAAAGCCAGAAAATGAAACACTGAAAGAGCGTTCGGAGAGGTAGGAGGAAAACCAGGAAAGTTCTTGATGATCAACAGTTTTGAAAGCAGCAAAAGGTCAAGGAGAGTTAGAAAAGAGTATAGACCATTGGATTTAGCAACAATTAAATCAATGGATACTTTGGTTAGGGCTGTTTCAACAGAGTGATAAGCACAGAATCCAGATTAAAGTGGGTCATGCCGAGAGTTGGATTCAAGGAAGTCACTGAATCTAGCATACACAACTCTCAAGGATCTAGGAGGCAAATGGTATTTGCAAGATAAGGCGGCAGTTGGGTGGGAAGTTAGGGTGAAGTGTGGGCATATTTTCAATTCCGAGCTTGAAATGAGAAGGAAATATGACAGAGGAGAGGGAGTGATTTAATATTTTAGTGAGGGTGATATCCCTACCTAGCCTTGTTCCAGTATTGACATTAAAAGTACTCTTGGGTCAAAATCGACCATTATCCAATCCAAGATCACTCTAACCAGAATGGACGCTGCTTGTTTACAGTGCAATGATGTCATCTGTCATCTCCCTGTGAGCTGAGCCAGGGCCGGTGCAATGATTTTTGCCACCCTAGGCAAAAGAAAAATTTGCCGCCCCCCCATGTGACATCACAATGCCCCACCCATATGATCTGCCATATGAACTAACGCCAGTGCTGCACACTGTGTTTACATTAAAAAGCCTGCAGGGACAGGCTATAGACACTGGAACCACTTCATTAAGCTGCAGTGGTTCTGGGGACTATAGTGTCCCTTTAATGTGAGGTTAATTAGAGATTAGTGTCACTAATAATATACTAGATTGCCTACTTACAACCAGATGAAGATGGTGATGGGCTCTAGCTGCAGTCTGGCTCCACTGGTCTGGTGTAGAACCGGATCTCTGGAGGCTGTTTGTAACTGCGGTCACAAAATTCAATGTTCTGGGAGAACAGGAAGCAGCTCCATTTTTTGAGGCCCCTTACACATCTCAAGGTCTGGGCCCCAGGGCCTGATGGTGAGTATGCCCATAAGGCCCACCCATAAGTCCACCTATATGTTCCACCCATTAAATTCGCTCACAGGGAGTGTAGTGTGTAGGGCATGTGCTATGTGTTATTGTAGAGGATCTAATGTGTGTGCTTATGGAATGTAGTGGATAGGCATACCAATTTCTGTATGTGATGCAGTGTGTTTGTGTGTAGTGGAAGCAGTGTGTGTTTGTGGTTGCCTGTAAGGGATCCATTGTTTGAATCTGTGTTTGTATGCATAAGGGATGCAAGGTGTGTGTCTGTAAGTGTGTGCATTGAGTGTGTGTAAGAAATGCATTGTTTCTGTGTGTATGTAAGAGAAGCAGCGTGTGTGTGTGTGTGTTTGCATGTGTGTGTAAGGGATGCATTGTGTGTTTCTGTGTATGTATAGGGATGCATTGTGTGTGTGCGTGTAGTGTGAAAGAGCTCTCCCTTCTGTCCCTTAGAGCTCTCCCCTGCCCCTTAGTGGTTTCTCCTCTCCCCCCAACCTCCCCTGGGGGTCTCTTCTCACACCCACCCTCCCTGTGTTTTCCTCACCTCCCCTTCTCCTCATCTCCACTTCTCCTCACCCCCTCTCCTGTGTTCTTCTCACCTGCCCCCCGTGTCTTCTCACCTCCCCCGTGTTCTCCTCACCTCCCCTTCTCCTCACCACCCTCTCCCTGTGTTCTTCTCACTCCCCCTCCCTGTGTTCTTCTCACCTTCCCCTCTCCTCACCCCCTCCCTGTGTTCTTCTTACTCCCCCCGTATTCTTCTTACTCCCCCCTCCCCTCTTCTTCTTATCCCCCCTTTCTTCTTACTCCCCCCTTTCTTCTTACTCCCCCTCCCCCTTTCTTCTTATTCCCCCCTCCCCTCTTCTTCTTACTCCCCCTTCCACTTGTCTTTTTCTTACTCCCCCTTCCCTCTTTCTTCTTACCCCCTCTTCTTCTTATCCCCCCCTCCACTTGTCTTCTTCTTACTCCCCCTCCCCCTTTCTTCTTACTCCCCCCTTTCTTCTTACTCCCCCCACCCCTCTTCTTCTTACTCCCCCCTCCACTTGTCTTCTTCTCACTCCCCCTCCCCTCTTCTTCTTACTCCCCCCCACCCCTCTTCTTCTTACTCCCCCCACCCCTCTTCTTACTCCCCCTCCCTCTTCTTCTTACCCCCTCCCCTCGTTCTTCTTACCCCCCAGTTCTTCTTACTTCCCTCTCCTCCCCCAGTTCTCCTTACCCCCCTCCCCCAGTTCTCCTAACCCTCCCCCTCCCCAGTTCTCCTCCTAACCTCACCTCCCCTGTAGCGTGGCCGAGCTCCTCTCCGGTCCGCGGTACAGGGGCTTGTGTTTCCTGTACCCGGCCGGACTGACAGGAAGTGCACACAGTGTGCACTTCCTGTCAGTCCGTCCGGGTCACGGACCGGAGAGGAGCTCGGCCACGCTACAGGGGAGGTGAGGCAGTGCGGCAGTCGCCTGAGCGCTCTCTATAGAGCGCTCAGGCGGCTGCAACATTTAAAGGGCCGGCGATGGGGGCGCAGGGCGCCCCCTCCTATATGGCGCCCTAGGCGGCTGCCTAGTTCGCCTTATAGGAAGCGCCGGCCCTGAGCTGAGCACAGTTGGGCCTTGGACTTGCTTCTCCTTATTTTTACATTTTAAAGTACTTCTATGGTGGTCTCCACAGCTCCACACTAAGATCACTAAAAGTGGTTACAGTGAGGGAACATTAAATTTCAGGTTTCATTTTTATTATTTCTGAGAGCAGTGGAGAGATCCTCTCTGAGCTGGTTCCATGTTTAATTAGCAAACTATAAGAATGGCTTGCAACTGCATTGCATATTGGCTCTTGTATACCAGTAATGAGTGATGGTACCCAGTCATATCAGTTTATTAAATTATTCTCTACGCAGATAGATATTGATCCTCATTATAAAACTCATCTGTTTGTTTTTGTTTTAATTCACAGTTACCTATTGCAGACATGTCTTGCATCATTCATCTCTGCCTGTCTGAGTGCAGAATATCTTAAGTGCTCATTTTTCATTGAACTGTAATTTTTGATATCTATTAATAACCATTACAGATATTTTAATATGTATGTCTTAGGGATTATTATAATTCTGTTGAGATTGCACACAGGATTTTGTACCACGCTTTATGGAAGTGAATTAAATATACTGTGGCCATAAATATGTAATTTTTTTAAATATGAATTTAAAATGTAGTACCAAAAGCTCTTAAGTGTTAAAAATATAATGACCTACGTTGCGATAGATATGGAGTAGAAATTGTTAGACAAACTGTCAATTTATATCAGGATACATTTGGAGGTAATTTAAAAACAAAAAAATAAAAGGTTTTTGTTTCTTCAAATATCCAGTATCTCTATCGTTGTTTCTGGTGATCGTCTACAGTTGTAATCAAAAGTATTCAACCCCCGTTGGAAATCAGATTTATTGTCAACATTTTAAGACTTTCAGCTGTTTGCATTGAACAAATGATTAAATAACAGCAATTGAAATAGCTCAACACAACGAACGCTTCAAGAGGATCGCCCAAATTTAACTGAAAATGCAACTTATAATGGCTTTTCAAAATTATTTAACCCCTTTATGGCAAGTATCTTTAGTACTTAGCAGAGCACCCTTTTGCTGTTAATTTCAGCTGAAAACGAGATACATAGCCAGACACCAGCTTCTGGCAGCGTTCCTGAGGAATCATAGCCCATTGCTTATAAGCAATGACCTCCAGTTCAGTAATGCTGCAATCACCTTCTTCAAATCCACCAGAGATTTTCTATGAGGTTCAAGACAGGTGACTGTGATGGCCAGGACTTCTTCTGCAACCAAGCCTTGGTGGAATTTGAGGCATGCTTGGGATCATTGTCTTGTTGGAAGGTCCAAGAAAGCCCAAGCTTCAGCTTCCTCACAGATGGCATGATGTTTTCTCCTAAGATTTCCTGATAATTCAGTGAATTCATCTTGGCTTCCACACGCTGCAGGTTTTCAGCCCCTGAGCATCACGAGCCACCACCATGCTTAACTGTAGGCAAAGTGTTCATTTCAGCATATGCTTAATTCTTCTTACTAGACATACCACTGAATCCAGCATGTGAATATCATCCATGAATGGTGGACATGACATGTAAACAGACAGGGCTGCATAAACATGTTAACAACGTTACATAGTTACTCTGAAAAAAAGACTTGGGTTCATCAAGTTAAGCCTTTCTGTAAGCAAGCTTTGCAAGTTGGAGCTGGGTAACAGTTACAGCCACATTATCTAGCTCAACTGTGCTACTGAGGGATCAGATCTAGCACCAGAAGATTGTGGGATGTGTCCATCTGCTAGATTCAGTCGTAGCAAGTAAAGGGCTTTTGGTTTAGATCCAGCCTCAACTGGTAATCAAATGTGCACCGATAATTTAATCTTGGGATTATCTGTTGATGGCACTGGAGTTTGATTAAATTTCTATATTTGGAAGCAGTTTCTTACAGTAAAAACAGGAGGCAAGCATTTCCCAGAGATTGGAACAGCAGGACAAAATTATAATAATAGCTCAACAAGACACAAAATCCAAGAACTGAACTAGAGCACAAACAGGAGGAGCTTTGGACAGGTAGTCACCTGATGGGGCTGGAAAAATAACTGAAGCTGAGGTAGAGGCACCCTCTAGGTCTTGATCTTAAATAAAATATGTCACTTTTATCTGCTGCCTTTACATTTTATTTCTGTCCATAAGGCTTCACTCACTTTTTAAACACAACAATAGGTGTAAAAAGCTCATTTTAATTCCAACTTAATTTTTAATTTAACATAAATAAAGACAAAATATTGGGGATCCACCCACCCATCCATCTATACATCCATCCATCTACCCACCCATACTTACATCCATCCATCTACCCACCCATCCATCCTTCCATCCATCCATCCATCCATCTACCCACCCATCTACCCATCCATCCATCTACCCACCCATCCATCCATCCATCCATCTACCCATCCATCCATCTATCCATCTATCTACCCACCCATCCATCCATCTATCTACCCACCCATCCATCCATCCATCCATCCATCTATCCATCCATCTATCAACCCACCCATCAATTCTTCCATCCATCCATCTAGCCACCCATCCATCTATCTATCCATCCATCCATCCAGCCATCCATCTACCCACCCATCCATCCTTTCATCCATCCATCTACCCACCCATCCATTCTTCCATCCATCCAGCCATCTAGCCACCCAACCATCTATCCATCCATCCATCCAGCCATCCATCTACCCACCCATCCATCCTTCCATCCATCCATCTACCCACCCATCCATTCTTCCATCCATCCATCCATCCATCTAGCCACCCATCCATCTATCTATCCATCCATCCATCCAGTCATCCATCCATCTACCCACCCATCCATCCTTACATCCATCCATCTACCCACCCATCCATCCTTCCATCCATCCATCTACCCATCCATCCATTTATCTATCTAACAAATCTATCTATTTTTGTGAAAGCTCTTTCTTACCCATAAATGGTGAATTTTCCCCATTAGAGTAAATTCCACTCTAATCTGAAATTTGGTTTACAAATAAATGATTAAACTTGCCATGTATAAAAACTAAACATTTTATACAACAAGCAAATGTAACGTCTACTCCCTTGAGCAAGGAGGAATTAATAGCCATTGGCGAACTGTCAGAATGTCACTAAATAAACACAGTTGTTTGTGCAGAGTTTCTAAAAAAAAAAAGCTGGTACCGGCAACAAACTGAAACCAGTTCTGTTTATTTTACTTACAGACTGTCATAGATCATATTTTGAAAGAAGTGCTAAATCACACTTTACCCAACATTAAATGGGTATTTATATTCAATAATTAAGAACTTATTTATCAGTTTGTGAGAAGTTTGTGAGCCCTTATAACATATTCTTTTGTTTTTCTGATCTTGTCATTGCTGCTTTACTGATAGGATGTGGTCGTGGTGCTTGGAGTCTAAAATGCTGCATTTATAGAGTTTAACCCCAAAGCTGCACGAGTTGTAGCTCCACCAGCATCATTAGCCAGCCCAGAACAAGAATTCTGGGCTAGGTAATGTCAATTCTGTGATGCCATCCAGTGATCCAGTGATGCCAATTTCATCTGTGGCACGGCCAAAAACAATGTCAGGGAACAGAGTTAGGACCACAGTTGAAGACTCTAAAATTGTGATTGTTCCACTTAAATTGGGATGGTTGGGAGGCCTGCACACAGCATGCTAATGCTGACACAACCCACCCTCCTCTCAGCCTGTCCTTACTGACATCCATTCAAGGGGGATTGATGTCACCAGAGGAGGATCAAGCTGTTAGGAGAATATGGCCTCGGCGCTGGTATGGAATTACATTTTAGCTGTCTTCTTTTTCCTGTTTTTAGATGAGGAGAACCAAAATGTATATATATATTTATTATATTCTGGTCCTCTTCCTCTTCCTCTAAAAAAAAAAAAAAAAAAAAAAAGAATATATGTATTTGTGTTCAGGGCATAGAAGCCGTAATGACAGTATATAACTTATACCACATAACAAAATAGAAAATATGAACAGTCGGTTCTGGTGTGCCGAAACCGACGATGCGGTAGGCCTGTAATAAAAGAGGGCAAAAAGAGTATACTATGTAAGATTTATTTCAGCCTACAATTTGACAAACATATAGCATATATCACATGTTCATGTTACAAAAAGCTTTGTGTATTTCCTGTATTGGTTGGGGTATATATCTGGTATATGCCGATGAATTCCACCATCCCGATGTCTTGATAATATGTACCTGTATGTTCCCACTGGAAGCAGTGGTGGCTGATCCAATGCGGAAAAGTGTCCTGAGTAGTGGGATGGATTAAGGCCTAACCTTGCCAGTAATACTCTAAAATAGAGCATGAATTTACTAGTGGTGAGAGCATTGCCATGCAAGGAAAACAAAGGTTGGTCAGAGGAACTGTGATTAAGTAACCAATCAGAGAGTTATGAGTCAAATTACACAGCGTGGGAAAATTCCAAAGAACTTTCCCACGCTGTGTAAAGTAACACAGAGCACTCTGATTGGTGGATTTCAAACCAATCAGAGTGCTGTGACAGGTAAATGTAGAGACTTACCTGTCAGTCTCTTCAATTACCTGTCAGAGCACTCTGATTGGATGGCTTAAACCCACCAATCAGAGTTGGTGACAAGGGTTTTGCGGACCCCTAGTCACCTGGGGGACACACATTTATTTTAGGGCCGCCACCTGCCGCTCAGGGGTGGGGGCCAGGGGGGAGGACCTTAGGTCCCCCCCTTTTTAGTATTTAGGGCCCCTACCCGCCGCTCAGGGGTGGGGGCCAGGGGGGAGGACCTTAGGTCCCCCCCTTTTTTGTATTTATGGCCCCCACTGAAATTGAGAGCGAGATAAATTATTAACTGCTATGTTCTGAATGCCAGGAATATGGACACATTCCAAGAAGAATTATGGTTAGCAGAAAGCCAAGTAAATTTCCAAAGAAAACTCATGATGATCAGAGATTTAGAACGACCCTTGTTAATTATATGGCAGGTGGCTGAGTTGTCCGAGAAACATCTCACTGCCTGACCTGACCATGCTGCTCCCCATGCCACTGCAGCAGCTACAATAGGAAAGAGCTCGAACAGGGCAGAAGTGGTAGAAAAACCTGGTACATTGTGCACTTCAATAGGCCAAACCTCCCATAGCCAATTATCACCAAAAATAGCTGCAAAGTCTGAGGTGTCAGATGCGTCTGTAAAAATAGTGGCATGGGAGTCAGAGGCAAGTAAAGGGATAATCATGCTTTTCCTATTCCATCTCACAAGAAATTCCTGCCACGTGCGTAAATCCGAGGTAGCCGTAACGTCCAGTGAAATTCGAGAAATATTAGACTGAAAGCGGGGAAACAGATTAAGCAGTCTAGATATAAAAACCTGCCCTGTGGGATCATCTTCATGTTGAGGGAACCTAGAAGAGACAGTAATTCTGTACGATTACAAGATCCAGCAGAGAGATATAGATCGATGCTGGATAGGACGCGCTCAGTATTATCTCTAGGTAAACTGGCTTGCATATTAACCAAATCTAGCGTGATACCCAGAAAATGTATCAATGTGCTGGGCCCTTCTGTCTTTTTAGGGGAGACGGGGACCCTGGTTATTGAAAAAGCTGGATTATGGCTCTCAGGCTAGTGTGTGGAAATAAGTTACTTTCAATAGACAAGAAATCATCTATATAGTGAATAACTGTGGGGCATCTACAGACAATGAGCAGTAGCCAGCATAAAGTCTCAGCAAAGATATCGAAAATCCTGGGGCTAATTTTTGCACCAAAAGTGAGACGAGTGAAAAAATAGTAAGAACCCTGCCACTTAACACCGTGTAGATGCCACAAAGAAGGATGGATTTGGAGGAGCTTGAAGGCGTTAATGTCAGTCTTACTGAACCATGCCCCCGTTCATGCAGTCAGAATTGCGTCAATGGCATTATCAAGGGTGGCATACTGAAAGGAGAATTCCTCTGAAGTAATGAGACCAGCTTAGGCCAATAGAAATAAAAAATAAAAATGTAAATAAAAGATGATGGTACAAATGAATATAAAAAATGTATTTATTAACAATAATTAAAAAGCAGTATGATATCCATTAAATATTTTAATCCATTGATAAAGCCTATATGGTGAAACGCGTTTGGATATTATACTGCTTTTTAATTATTGTTAATAAATAGATTTTGGGGGGGCGGGGCCTGACTGTCATGGAGGAGAGACGTGCTTTGCTTGAGCTCCTCTCCTCCACGAGCCAAAGCTGCGGTTTTAACCCTCATCCAACCTCAGTGGGAACGGAATAAGCGACATATACGACCCCTGACTCACCAGGGACCCACTGCAGGGCGATAAAGGGTGTAAGAGGCGAACCGGCGGCACAGCTCTATCCATGCGGCCTGTCGTGCACCGGACAGGGGAGGCGGCCGATCCCCCGAGCCGGGACCGCTCGATGGTGTCCAGCACCAAACTGAAGCTCCGTTACCCCCCCCCTTGGACCGGTGGGGGTGATCCCGGTCCACCCCTCGGAGGATGCCCTGAGATGGTGGAAGCTGAAGGCAAAGCCATACCTACTCCTGGAAACTCCAGTGACATGCCCAAAATGGCGACCGCTGCGGGTGCCCCCAGCAAACATGAAGCCAAACATGAAATCCTGTCCAGACTAGACCGCATTCTCACAGATTTCTGGCGCAAGCTAGAAAACAGAAAATGCCAACCACCTCTGAACGATCCAGGCAACCACTCACCGCACAAGCCAACTCTAAAGACCCAACGGAAGTTCGCAGCCGCGACAAGGCATCGAGCCCTAACATGGCGGCGGGGCGGGAAACGGACCTCGCTGGGACGCACAGCTGCTCCTCTGCAAAAGAATGAATACATACCTCGGAGTCGCCCAACACGACCCTCGGCTGCAATAACTTCAACCTGGCGGAGAATCAAACAACAGGCGCCCCTCACGCACAAGACAGCTACAGCTCAGACACGCAAATCCAAGTGGAGCAGAAGCAGACCGCGCAAATTGAAGATCTTGAGGGGAACCCCAAGCTGGATGGGAGCTCGAGCCCGGCACCAACAACCCTGGACACCTCGCATACAGCCTGCCTCGGTGTTACAGGACTGTGCATTACCCATTGAGGGAATAGGCTAAACAAGAAGCTGGGACTGAGCGGAGAGGTGACTCTGTCCACGTTAAGCACCACAATATGAACAATGATTTTCTTTAACTTTCATTTAAATGTTTAGCATTTAGTTAACCTCCTTCATAATGTAGAAATAAGATGGTAAACCAGATCAGTGGCTCCTCATGTAACACTGCTACGTATAGCGACATTTCACTATGCATACCCACATGCCTAGCTAGCCTTTTTGACTCAAGACAAACGTATATTCCAGCTTAGACATGTGGAACTAGCTTGCTACAACTCGTTATTAATTTTCAGTTTAGTTTACTCTCACCTAGTGTGGCACATTTACGGCTATATTAACTTTGTATTGTCCTAGCCTGACAGCTACTCTCATTGTGACCACTAGGTGAAGCCTATCTACTAGCCAAGCTATTGTTTCCCCCTGTTTCTCTGAAACTTGAAGACCCAATCCTGTTTATTTTCATGTTTTCAAAAAAAAGTGCAATGTTCTCCTAAACTGCCATGTGATTAAATGTGAATACGAACCTGGTTGCACCAGCTGTTGTGGCAGTGCAAAATCATATGTAACATATGCACAAACAAAATAAAGAATTAAAAAAAAAAAAAAATAGATTTTGGTCCTTTTTATACTTGTACCGTCATCTTTTATTTACATTTTTATTTTTTATTTTTATTACTATTGCCTGGCTTTTTACTTTATTTTACTCTATTTTACTGTACTCCAAGAATCCTAGGTGGGGATCATACCACCTATGCCCTTGTCATAGAGCAGTTAGCCTGCCCTATAATCTGTGAGTATATTTTATTATGCTTTTTATACTAGCAATATTTTACTGAGAGCACTATTGCTGTTATATTATCTTCCCTCTGAGCTCCTGTGACCGTCTCCAAGATCACGCATCATATATCCCAGAAGCGGGGATCATACCGCTGCAAGCCTACCATACTAGAGCTGGTATAAGCTCTATTAAATGTGAGTGTATCTACTATTTTTTTATTACCTTTTATCCACTGTGGAACATACTGCACCATTATTGTTTCCATTTTTATTTCCCCTTTGGCTGTCTGTTACTGCACCGGAGAGGAGATTCACCACATATCCTACAAGCGAGGATTATACCGCTGCAAGCCATCCACACTAGAGATGGATTAAGCTCTACTAAATGTAAGTAAGACCTCTTCCTTTATATTTGACACCTCTCAGAACATCCCGCACCATCACCCTTCTCATCACTCAACACCCAATCCTATATATTTGAATACTGCGAAGAGCGGAACCTTACAACTCCAGAGACCAGCTTAGGACCCAAGTTCCACTTTATTGGACTCTGTTTCAACTACCACTACCCTAACTAGGACTTTTTATTTATTTACTTTGTCTATTGGCACAGCCCCATCCTTTTGTTTGTTTGCTAAAAGATAGCATGGTAGTGACAGGGGGAGGCCCTCACTATGTCACCATGCAAGGCGACTAACTATGAGGTGGCCGTTGGGTGTGAGTACCTTCGAGTATGAGGATGGGTGTTGGCCTCACGGGACCAGAAAAACGAAATAAGCGGTCTCTGAAACCTATCAGCCAGTAGACACATTCATACCCTAGTACCAGTTGCAGGATGGGGAGGGAAGGGGGGGGAGGTGTAACGACAACTGGGTCCACATACCTGTCATATCTGATGGATATAGAGTAGGACAGAGAAGTTGGAACCCGAGCAATACCTATGAGAGTAATAGCAATGTTGTAGTACCCAGATCGTGACTATTAAATAGCAGAAAAAACACTAACCAATGTGAAATTGTAGAAATCGACAGAGAGGAGATGATAGTTAAATGGCAAAGTAACTTCAATCTGTAATATATAATACAACCAATAAAAGAACCTCCAAGAAAGCATAACTAACTACTAAAAAATAATTATCTGACAGAAAATAAAAAGGACCCACCTAAAGCGAGTTGGACAATTGAAACTGAGCCAACCAACCAAACCCTCAGAGGCACAGCAAAAAGGAAGGTTCAAGCTCGGCAACCTATAAAACATCTTGTTACAACATATCTAATAGGCAGAACAAAATTTAGCAACAATGCGCTGCTGAATCAAATTTAAACAGAAAAGTATTTGATCAGAAATCGTAAACGTTCAGTACTCCCCTATGACCTCTAAAGGTCAGCAGCCTATCAAGCATGGGTGAGCGCAAACTCACGAAAGCTGAAGTATGCGAAACAACAAGCAGTAGACTAATTAAACGTACGTATGGAAGTTAACGAAAGACTACACAAAAGGCATACAAAATAAAGGTAAGTATGAGAATAGAGTTGGCCCATTGTGATGCTGTGCGCCCGCGACAGGGTCGCGAAGGTCAACCACCTTACTGTTACTGCAGCTTCTAAACAGTTAGCGGTGGAGACAGGAGGAGAGGGGAAGTATCCTGGAGGCCTTGGATGACTGAAAAACTCAAACCAGGAACGGGTAGACACTTGAAGAGCAGGTAAGGTATCCACGAGGAAAGGTAAGCAAAGTGGTGATCTGCTGCAGCCAGAAGTCCAGGTATGCAAATCGCCAGACCAACAACGTTAATGAGGAGGGGTCTGGCGATCCTTAAGTAGGGAAATCAAGCCCCTCCCACAACTACAGGTCCAGCCTTCAATATATTGAAAACATATAATCAAAGTGTCACGTCTAAACATTTGTTATGAAGGAACACAACTGCAGATTTCTTATAGTTTGAATATTTATTATAAAAAGTAAAAGGTATTGACTTTAAGTCCAATTACAGGTACTGTAGCTTTAATTAATAAACGATAACTGAAGTCCACAATTACAGGCACTGTAGCTTTAAGTAGTAAACGATAACTGAAGTCCACAATTAAAGGCACTGTAGCTTTAAGTAGTAAACGATAACTGAAGTCCACAATTACAGGTACTGTAGCTTTAAGTAGTAAACGATAACTGAAGTCCACAATTACAGGCACTGTAGCTTTAAGTAGTAAACGATAACTGAAGTCCACAATTAAAGGCACTGTAGCTTTAAGTAGTAAACGATAACTGAAGTCCACAATTACAGGCACTGTAGCTTTAAGTAGTAAACGATAACTGAAGTCCACAATTACAGGCACTGTAGCTTTAAGTAGTAAACGATAACTGAAGTCCACAATTAAAGGCACTGTAGCTTTAAGTAGTAAACGATAACTGAAGTCCACAATTACAGGCACTGTAGCTTTAAGTAGTAAACGATAACTGAAGTCCACAATTACAGGCACTGTAGCTTTAAGTAGTAAACGGTAGTAATTTAGCAGACACTGAATCAGAAAGAGTCTCTTAGTAGTATTAATGAATTAGGTGATAAGAAGTTACAATAGCTGTTCCATAGACTTTAACTGAAGCGATACAGATGCAGCTAACTGAGATAAAGTATGAGTTGAAGTTAGCTGTAACGGTTTTGTTTTATCGAAGGACTTTGAAGACAGGAAATAACAGCTTTGAAATGCAACGCTTATCACAGAGGTTTTACTTAGCTTCCGGCACATAGAACACTGGTTCCCGAGATCTCCTCAGAGGCGGTTATCAGGAGTGAAGAGAGTTCAGCTTTAGTCGTGGATGAGGAGAGGTGAAGGGAACGTGAAGTCTTCCAGTCCGGTCCGGTAACCGAGGGCTTTCACAACGATGTTGTAGCCGGTTCGTGAGTACGGAACGTAGTTCAATAATCCAGCGTCGATCAGCTGGTGCGGTCGGATTAAATAGGGAGACCGTGTCATAAAGGGGTGTGGCTAAGCTCCGTGGAACCAGGAAGTAAGAGGATACCATAGTTAAGGCATGACACAAAGACTGTACAACTAGGGTGCCCAAAAGGTAGATTCCAAGATGTTTAACAACCACAATTTCCATGATGTTTTACAATGGTTGGAAAAGCCTCACTGGAGTTGCAGTTTTATACGACCCAGGGATCTACGTATTGAGAGTTCATGTTCTACAACATATCAAATGTTTTTTGTCATGCTATTTACTCTTTAAGATTGACTGACTGTACGGAGATGCACTGCAAGAAAACATTGTAACTGAATGGGCAAAGGGTATTCATGAGCATATGTGTAAAATGCTGTCTTCACTGTCTATGGATCCAGGAATCCAGAAATCTGGTATGCGCAGAACCCAAAGTAAAGGTGAATCGTGATCGTGAAATTATGATTTGGGTCCCTGGTCCTGCCCTCCATTCTTTGTTAAATAATTTTAAAGCAGTTTACGGTTCCCAGACCATCCACAGCATGCCTTTCTCCCCCCCCCCCCCCCCCCCCAGGGCCGGTGCTAGGATTTTTGACTACACAGGCGAAGATGCATTTTGACGCCCCACCCCATGCCTCTCCCCAAAAAATAAACAATGCATCTTCACCTCTGTGTCTCGTAGCCCCCTTTTGAATTTCTTAGCCCCCATTAGTGTTGCATATCCAACCTCTTCAATGTCTTACCCCTTTGGCCCCTTTGTGCCCTTTAGTGTGTCTCCTACAACCCCTCTTATGTATTTCTTACTTCCCCGCCAGCCCATTTCTGTCTCTTTCTTCCCCTCAACCCCTATCTATCTCTCTTTTTTTCCCACATAGACATGGATACAGGCAAAAATACATACATGCACAAATACACAAACATACAGACACACAACCATACAAGCACACAGACATAATTATTCAGGCACACAGTCACAAAGATATACAGACACACAGTCATAAAAGGCACACAATCAAACAAGCACAGTCATACAATCTACACATACAGGTACATTGCCGTGCAAACACAGACATACATTCATACAGACACAGGCACACACAGAAATACAGACACAGACATAAAGAAACAGAGAGGCATATAGAGACATACATACACAATGATACAGACAGACATACACACACACACACTGAGACATATACACACACACACACACTGACACAGATATACACACACACTGACAGACATATACACACACACACTGACAGACAGACATATACACACAAACACTGACAGACATACACACACACAAACACAGACAGACACACACACTGACAGACATATACACACACACACACACTGACGGACAGACACACATACACACTGACAGACAGACACACATACACACTGACAGACAGACACACATACACACTGACAGACAGGCACACACACACATACTGACAGACAGGCACACACACACACTGACAGACACACATACACACTGACAGACAGACACACACTGACAGACAGACACACTGACAGACAGACACACTGAAAGACAGACACACACTGACAGACAGACACACACTGACAGACATACACACACTGACAGACAGACACACACTGACAGACAGACATACAGACACACACACACAGACAGACAGACACACAGACAGACAGACACACAGACAGACAGACACACAGACAGACACACACACTGACAGACACACACACTGACAGACATACACACACAGACAGACATGCACACACGGACAGACATACACACACACTGACAGACATACACACACACTGACAGACAGACATACACACACTGACAGACAGACACACACACACTGACAGACATACACACACTGACAGACATATACACACACTGACAGACATACACACACACTGACAGACATACACACACACACACTGACAGACAGACAGACATACACAGACAGACAGACACACACAGACAGACAGACATATACACACACACACTGACAGACAGACATACACACACACTGACAGACAGACATACACACACTGACAGACAGACATACACACACTGACAGACAGGTTCAGGAGGGTGGCTTACCTGGGATCCAAAGTGCTGCCTGAGGTAGTTGGGAGTTGGAGGAGCTGGTCCTGCCCAGCCCCCCTCCTCTCTGCCTCCTCTCTGCTCTCTTCTTGGGGGGACTTCCTCCCATGCTGAAGTGAGGGGCCGGCGGTAGCTCTGCCCCTGCTGGGCGCCAGCCGCGCTGTGTGCTACAGAGGGAGCAGGGATATGACGTGTTCATATCCCCGCCCCCTCCACACAGTCCGCGACACTGCCGGCTTGCGCTCGGTCACGCTACAAGAAGTGACCGGCAGGAAAGGGGAGCTGTGCGCTTCCCAACCTCCTGCTGGTCACCCGGACTTTTGCGCCCCCCGGGCCGGTGCGCCCTAAGGCGGCCGCCTGAGCCGCCTTATGGACGCGCCGGCCCTGCCCCCAACCCGGAGGTGTGTCTAAGGCAGAGATTGCACACTTCCTTGTAGCCATTCCAAATAATAACCATAAAGGGCACTGTGATAGGTTGAATGCAGTCAGTTGACACTCTCAGCCAATCACAGACACCCATTGCTGCTCTCGCTTAGCATTAAAACATTAAAACGTTATAATGGTTTTACTCTGTTTGGAAGGACAGCATCAGGAGACTCCAGACACTATAACCACTTCAATGAAATGCAGCACTTACAGTACCTAGAGTGTCCCTTTAAATGTATTAAAATACCCAGAAAATAACGTTCAGGTTTTGTTTTACATGAGAATAATGCCCTCTGTGCTTTGGCCCTGGTGAATAGATTATACAAAGACTGCTTTGCCCCAATGCAAGAGAAGCTGCTTTCAATTAATTAATTCAAATAATTTACCTTTAACACCTGTTAAGTTGGATAATGTGTTATATCAGTAGACCTCATTCCAAAAACACCATTGAGTGACTCAAGCCTTCATTTGGCCGAAAGAACATATAATTTAGGGAAGAGTTGTTAACATGTTATTTAAAATTTAAATATAGCCACAAGGTTTTCAGTAATCGTTCCCTGGGAATAAAAGAATGAAGCAATTTATAGATTTAAAGCTTGCGCCTTACGTTATCACGGGAATATTTGGCTGCAAAGACTGCATTCAATTTCTGTAGACGTCAAACTGAACAATACAGATAATAAATTTCATGATTAGTGCCCCGCAGTTACCTCTTGCATGAAGGGGACAGAAGTTCACCTATAAATACATAAAATGATTATTATTATTGCAGCAGATTAATGAGAAGGCAGTTAACGTTGGCAATGTCCATCCTGGTGTTCAGTAAAATAAAATGTCTTTTAAGGAAAAAGGGACATGCTTTAATTAGTATATCATCAATCTTGTTTTATAATAAATAGGTACGACACTGGTTCCCAAGGACAAAATGTTTGGTTTACATATAATTTATCTTTAATTTGCATCACGGTAATTTGCTTGGACCTTGCACAATTTAAATAGCTTATACAAGCCAAGGGCACGCTATAATATTTAATGCTTATAAGGTGGCTTTAAAATGAATATTAACGTTATGCGTTAAAAAAAAAGATACGTGAAAAAAAAATCTGCAGGTGAATTTCTCTCTCCTTAATCATATCCCGCTCTGATATCAGATCAGCAATGAAGTTCTGATCTGACAAATTGGATGCGAAGGTATGCACAAAAAAATTATTATTTTATTTTTAATGATAGTATAATTTCTCTGTGCCAGTAGGTGTCAGAAGTGAGTTGTTTGAGCTCCGTTAGCTATTGAGCACTGTATGTACTTACTATGTGTGATATATATTTAATACCATGCTGTCTATCTCCACACACTGATGTGTAAATTAACCTCTAATATGGAAACTCTACAAGAATAACATTGACCACAGGGAGAAATAGTCGTCACTGGGGACATTTTCAAGAATAAAAGACATAATGACTTCGAAAGATAAAGCAGATGACATTATTTGGAGTTGTGTTTAGCAAAGGGCTTATACGATATTGAGTTATTTACTGCTCATTTGATTAATATATTTTTTGAAATCTGCTTTAAGCTTGAGTAAATAAGATTGAAAAAGAATCATCGTCTACAGATGAGATAATTGAACGATTCCCTATTTACCATGGAATTAGAGCAGTAGATTGCATTGGTGGTATTCCCACTGGATGAGAATTCATTATACACCATGGTTTTCTGATTACCTAGAATCATTACACATAATCTCACTACGTTTTTTTTTTTAATTCACAAGTAACATTCACACTACTGAGAACAGGTTATAGATTAGTGGAAATTTTACGTCTTGCAGTAAACTCCCATCCTGTTGAATCTGCTGATGACGTATGGGGTGAGGAAAAGATTTTGGCTGAATTTTCGAGCTCACTGACCAGATGTTGATGGGCTGGAAGAATAGGATGGGTGTTGTGTTGAGAATTCAAGGTGAATTCAACGCAGTCTAGCTCCAATCCAAGGAGACGCTTGTGCATCAGTGTCCTGGAGTATTCCGGCTTTTCCAGTTTAAAATTCCCTAATCTTTGTTTCTCTATGTGACTTTCCTTCTCCCATTTTATTTCTACTCTCAAAAACAGCTTGATTTTGGAAACCCTAAAACCTAACATGCTTATTATAAAATGGATTTTATATGAATTTAAATGCATTGTCCCATCTGACAACTCTGGGATAGTTTTTCTCATTGTTTTGGGATTATTATGGCACTTCTACCATCCCAAAGCTGGCTAGCTATACTGGGAGTGACAGTATGTAGTCTGAGTCTGCCTGTCCCAGGACATTAAGCAGTTTATCTGGCCAGAGTCTGCCTATCCTCGGACATCAAGCAGTTTATTTGGCCAGAGTCTGCCTGTCCTCGGACATTAAGCAGTTTATCTGGCCAGAGTCTGCCTATCCTCGGACATTAAGCAGTTTATCTGGCCAGAGTCTGCCTATCCTCGGATATCAAGCAGTTTATTTGGCCAGAGTCTGCCTGTCCTCGGACATTAAGCAGTTTATCTGGCCAGAGTCTGCCTATCCTCGGACATTAAGCAATTTATCTGGCCAGAGTCTGCCTATCCTCGGGCATTAAGCAGTTTATCTGGCCAGAGTCTGCCTGTCCCGGACATTAAGCAGTTTATCTGGCCAGAGTCTGCCTATCGCCAGACATTAAGCAGTTTATCTGGCCAGAGTCTGCCTATCCTCGGACATTAAGCAGTTTATCTGGCCAGAGTCTGCCTGTCCCTGGACATTAAGCAGTTTATCTGGCCAGAGTCTGCCTGTCCCTGGACATTAAGCAGTTTATCTGGCCATAGTCTGCCTGTCCCCGGACATTAAGAAGTTTATCTGGCCAGAGTCTGCCTATCCCCGGACATTAAGCAGTTTATCTGGCCAGAGTCTGCCTATCCTCGGACATTAAGCAGTTTATCTGGCCATAGTCTGCCTGTCCCCGGACATTAAGCAGTTTATATGGCCAGAGTCTGCCTGTCCTCGGACATTAAGCAGTTTATCTGGCCATAGTCTGCCTGTCCCCGGACATTAAGCAGTTTATCTGACCGCTCACCACATAAAGACGCATGATCAATGTTTGCGTTCTCATTATGTCTTTGTACTCTGGGTCTAATTGGGGCTCTTGCCAGTTTACATTAAAATAAATTAGAACATTCATATTGTCAACTGATTTGCAGGCAGATCGTTCCCACAGGGAACAATTTTCAAGTCCCACCATATAACAGTGGCTGTGAAGTTGTAACAGCAATTACAGCAGACAATTATAGGACTCAAGCATTAAGTATTATACATGTAAATGTGACTGTGCACAAAGCCGCACAGATTGTATTTCTGTATAAACAGGTTGTCTTTTGACAGGTGTCACTTTAATTGGAGTGACTGCTGGGTTTAGGGAGTTTTTTCAATAATGTAATATTTGCAGTACATGCAAGCCCATTACTTATTAAGACTAAATTAGGCTTCTAGGTTCCCTGTGAGGGAAAAAAAAATCAACATTTCATAGAGCCAGAATGTATTTATTTTTAGCTACGAAGCTTTTAGCTACGAAGCTACGAAGGATATATTGCTTAATGGAGTTTATTCACTAAACGGCTCATTCTGGGGAACGAAAGGGTTTTGTAAATCTCAGGTCAAAATACCCGACAGGGAAAATTCTCTTACTCCAATTTATACAAACCTCTCGCCAGCAAAGTATTATCCAGATCGATAACAGCATCCATTATAATTGGTGCTTCTACTCACTGAGACATAGAGGTTTCATTGAACAGGTTCAACAACGTGTTTCCCATAGCTGAACAACTAACAACCAATCAATGTCAGGGATGTTTTTATCTATAATTTTAATATTTTATTTATTTATCTAACTATATTTCCTGAAACGATCGGCGATATTAAGCACAGACTTGCTTGTATATTGGGGTGATTTGGAAGCTACTGCTATTCATTTTCTGGGAAATTTGGAACCAAAATAAAATTTTACAACTGAATTTGTAGAGAAAAGTATTGAAAACTAGACTTGAACCAAGTGAGAGTTTTCGGTAAAGATAGAAAGATTTCAGGACGCCTGAAATTCAGTCAAATGTCGTCTCAGCCTAACGTCCATTTGAAAACCAGAACCCAAGAACAAACCCAAAATATATTAAAATGGGCCATTCAGTGTGCTGCAAAATATATGTATAGTATGGTACTGATTAAAGTTTTGTATTCCAACTGAAATACTAATAATTTTACTTGAAGCGGAGTAAAAGTTGTTTGATTTTTTAAGAATTCCGTGGAGTACAATCTCTTTGTTTTGTTGTAAAAAGTAAGTATTCTATCTTCTTTTAATGGCATCAACAAACGAGATAACTGATAGGAAAAAAGCTGATTAATGGCCGAACGCACACATGGCCTAAATTCATCTAAATTGCAGTTCAGTTCAAAATTAATTTCCAAGACTATTGCAGGCTTTGTTACATGCACAACTAAACTCATGACTTGACTAGTCCAATGCTTTGAATTGGGAAGCATCAAGCCCTTTGCAAATTTTTTGAGAAGCATTATCCACTATTGGCTAATGGTGTGCATGATGACATCACAGGTTAAGACCTTTGAATATCAAAAGATGTGCAAGAGAAACAGAATCTGTCTGTCTGCCTGACAGTCACAACAGCAGTGTTTTCCCCAAATAAAAATAAAATAAAAAATTGTAAAAAAAAGAAACTAATAAAAAAAAATAAAGAATGATATTACACTAAAAAAAACAAGGATGTGACAAATCTGTTTTAAAATGACAAGATTTATCTTAAATTGTCCCTTGGCCGTCCTGTGTCACTAAACACGATGCATCATTGAGCCACGAAATTCAACGCCTTGGTAATTGTCAGACCTTCTTGTACCTGAAATATTCTCGAGTTCAGATTATGATCATACATTGAGGTTGTGTTTATTAAAACAGAAGAAGTAAATGAATGTGAAAATCCTTAAAATTAAAACCACTGGTGATTTATTTTCTATAATATTAAATTACACAAATCAGCTGAAAATCGTATTTCCCAGGACAGTGAGCAATGGGTAATTTGATTGGAGATACTGTATAAACCACACAGTGCTACATGTTGTAATTATTTTGTGCACGTAAGACAGCACTAGTCATTGGGATCATGTTTCGTTTGAGAGATTTTAATAACGCCAACTATCCTGATTAGATTTCCTCTTTATTTAATCTTTATATTTGCTAGCCAAACCCCTATGTATACATAAACAGAGTGATTATGAGTATTTATGTCCCGAACGGTTCGCTGGCGAATAGTTCCTGGCAAACATAGCTTGTTCGCATTCGCCACGGATGGCGAACATATGCAATGTTCGGTCCGCCGCCTATTTGTCATCATTGAGTAAACCTTGACCCTGTACCTCACAGTCAGCAGACACATTCCAGCCAATCAGCAGCAGACACTCCCTCCCAGACCCTTCCACCTCCTAGACAGCATACAATTTAGATTAATTCTGAAGCTGCATTACCATAGCCAGTAACCTGTGTTTATTATACATTATCCTCCCATAGCCAGTAACCTGTGCTTATTATACATTATCCCCCCCATAGCCAGTAACCTGTGTTCATTATACATTATCCTCCCATAGCCAGTAACCTGTGTTTATTATACATTATCCTCCCCATAGCCAGTAACCTGTGTTTATTATACATTATCCTCCCATAGCCAGTAACCTGTGCTTATTATACATTATCCCCCCCATAGCCAGTAACCTGTGTTCATTATACATTATCCTCCCCATAGCCAGTAACCTGTGTTTATTATACATTATCCTCCCCATAGCCAGTAACCTGTGTTTATTATACATTATCCCTCCCATAGCCAGTAACCTGTGTTTATTATACATTATACCCCCATACCCAGTAACCTGTGTTTATTATACATTATCCTCCCATAGCCAGTAACCTGTGTTTATTATACATTATGCCTCCATAGCCAGTAACCTGTGTTTATTATACATTATCCCCCATAGCCAGTAACCTGTGTTTATTATACATTACCCCCCCATAGCCAGTAACCTGTGTTTATTATACATTACCCCTCCCATAGCCAGTAACCTGTGTTTATTTTACATTACCCCTCCCATAGCCAGTAGCCTGTGTTTATTATACATTATCCCCCATAGCCAGTAACCTGTGTTTATTATACATTATCCTCCCATAGCCAGTAACCTGTGCTTATTATACATTATACCCCCATACCCAGTAACCTGTGTTTATTATACATTATCCTCCCATAGCCAGTAACCTGTGTTTATTATACATTATGCCTCCATAGCCAGTAACCTGTGTTTATTATACATTATCCCCCATAGCCAGTAACCTGTGTTTATTATACATTATCCCCCCATAGCCAGTAACCTGTGTTTATTATACATTATCCTCCCCATAGCCAGTAACCTGTGTTTATTATACATTATCCCTCCCATAGCCAGTAACCTGTGTTTATTATACATTATCCCCCATAGCCAGTAACCTGTGTTTATTTTACATTACCCCTCCCATAGCCAGTAGCCTGTGTTTATTATACATTATCCCCCATAGCCAGTAACCTGTGTTTATTATACATTATCCTCCCATAGCCAGTAACCTGTGTTTATTATACATTATCCCCCATAGTCAGTAACCTGTGTTTATTATACATTATCCTCCCATAGCCAGTAACCTGTGTTTATTATACATTATCCCCCATAGCCAGTAACCTGTGTTTATTATACATTATCCTCCCATAGTCAGTAACCTGTGTTTATTATACATTATCCTCCCATAGCCAGTAACCTGTGCTTATTATACATTATCCCCCCCATAGCCAGTAACCTGTGTTTATTATACATTATCCTCCCATAGCCAGTAACCTGTGTTTATTATACAACATCATACCTGATGTTTTAAAGCGCGTTATCCCAAACAATTTAGGAATGTTAGGTGATTTATGCCCTTTATGGATTAAAGCAGACTCTGCATCAACTGTGTAATTTTCCATGGGAGTTTTGCCATGGATCCCACTCCGGCATGCTACAGTCCAGGTGTTAGTCCCCTTGAAACAACTTTTCCATCACTATTGTGGCCAGAAAGAGTCCCTGTGGGTTTTAAAATTCGCCTGCCAATTGAAGTCTATGCGGTTCGCCCAGTTCGCCCGTTCGCGAACATTTGCGGAAGTTCGCGTTCGCCGTTCGCGAACGGAAAATTTTATGTTCGCGACATCACTAACTATGAGATGAATAGTTTTTTATTGCTGCAGGGCTTTGTGATACCCTTATATACACATTGCACATTACGGTCAGGATTATTTAAGTGAATTTCAAATTTAATGTTTAAATAGCCAAAAAGGAAACATTCTCCAAGTCAGTTATGCTTTCAATTCAGTTACTTTGGCTTCAACATTTTAATTCACTTTGAATTCACTTGAAAAAAAGAACCCTGTTAGTTTAATTGCTGATAAGTTTTATTACTTTGGAGCTCTGTGATACACTCACACACGACACTTTACAGGGAGTTTTATTACTTTGGAGCTCTGTGATACACTCACACACCGCATTTTACAGTGGGTTTTATTACTGTGGAGCTCTGTGATACAATCACACACACGGCACGTTACAGTGAGTTTTATTACTGTGGAGCTCTGTGATACACTCACACACATGACACTTTACAGTGAGTTTTATTACTGTGGAGCTCTGTGATACACTCACACACGGCATGTTACAGTGAGTTTTATTACTGTGGAGCTCTGTGATATACTCACACACCGCATGTTACAGTGAGTTTTATTGCTGTGGAGCTCTGTGATACACTCACACACTGCATGTTACAGTGCATTTTATTACTGTGGAGCTCTGTGATATACTCATACACTGCATGTTACAGTGAGTTTTATTGCTGTGGAGCTCTGTGATATACTCACACACCGCATGTTACAGTGAGTTTTATTACTGTGGAGCTCTGTGATATACTCACACACCGCATGTTACAGTGAGTTTTATTACTGTGGAGCTCTGTGATATACCCACACACTGCATGTTACAGTGAGTTTTATTGCTGTGGAGCTCTGTGATATACTCACACACCGCATGTTACAGTGAGTTTTATTGCTGTGGAGCTCTGTGATATACTCACACACCGCATGTCACAGTGAGTTTTATTGCTGTGGAGCTCTGTGATACACTCACACACTGCATGTTACAGTGCATTTTATTACTGTGGAGCTCTGTGATATGCTCACACACTGCATGTTACAGTGAGTTTTATTGCGGTGGAGCTCTATGATATACTCACACACCGCATGTTACAGTGAGTTTTATTACTGTGGAGCTCTGTGATATACTCACACACCGCATGTTACAGTGAGTTTTATTACTGTGGAGCTCTGTGATACACTCACACACCGCATGTTACAGTGAGTTTTATTACTGTGGAGCTCTGTGATACACTCACACACTGCATGTTACAGTGCATTTTATTACTGTGGAGCTCTGTGATATACTCACACACCGCATGTTACAGTGAGTTTTATTGCTGTGGAGCTCTGTGATACACTCACACACTGCATGTTACAGTGCATTTTATTACTGTGGAGCTCTGTGATATACTCATACACTGCATGTTACAGTGAGTTTTATTGCTGTGGAGCTCTGTGATATACTCACACACCGCATGTTACAGTGAGTTTTATTGCTGTGGAGCTCTGTGATATACTCACACACCGCAAGTTACAGTGAGTTTTTTTGCTGTGGAGCTCTGTGATATACTCACACACCGCATGTTACAGTGAATTTTATTACTGTGGAGCTCTGTGATATACTCACACACCGCATGTTACAGTGAGTTTTATTACTGTGGAGCTCTGTGATACACTCGAGCAGACTCTGCACCTTCTGTGTATTGTATTCCTTTGTAGTTCTTCTATAGGCAGTGGAACTATCGTAACTTTTTCCATATCCATCAAAGCTCTCTAAGGCAGTTGAGATTATTCTTTGTTTTAGAGTTGTTCAAATCTCTGAAAAAAGCAAAGGAACTCCAGGAAAAATTTGGTCCGGTTTTGTCCCAAGTCCTATGACCAACTTAGGAAAACAGGAAGACAACATCTATAATAAAATGAATCATTGGAATCAAATTGAAGCTGGTACTCCGATGACATTTTAGTAACAGTGATTTATAAAGTTTCACACTGAAGCCATCGTCCCCAAATGCTTCACATCTCTTATTGATTTTGACTGTTGAATGTTTTATGACAAGCATCGGGCTCACATGAATTTTGAGTAGGAGATCAATACGATGCTTAAGATGTCATGGGGTGTCTCTGTGATTGACAGCACTTTTTTTCCCGGCTGCCTCGCTGGTTGATTTCCAGGTGAATTTATAGAATGGCTCCCGGCAAAAAAAAGACTCCCCTCTATCCTGCCCGTTTAATGCATCGTAATTTGAAATTTCCTGCTGCTTGAGCCGTTTCAGTAACTTAAAAAAGATTTAGAAGATAAATAAATCATAATGCATAAAAAAAGAATGCTCCCAGAAGCTCTAAATGTAAAAAAAGATTATAGTGTGCTTCACCGAGTTCATCTCAAGAGCCTATTCACAAACCTGAGAGTTCCATGTTTGAAGGTTGAGATAGACTGCTAAATAATAAATATATGCAAGTCATCCAAAACTCTTTGCTTTCCATCCAACATTAAGGAGTTGGGTAGGATCCAGGATGGTTGCATGGGATCATTCCAATCTCCAGAATTAGATTGTATTAGTTATTTATGGTACTAACGCACAGAAACCTAAGGATTTCTTTTACATTTAAGGACATTTAAGGAAACACTCCTTTTTTTTTTTTTATTCCAAATACAAACATGTGTGCATTTATTTCTGCATCTAAAAACGGTCCTCCCCTTTTTCGCCAGCATACAGGTGATACTCGAAAAATTAGAATACCGTGCAAAAGTTCATTTATTTCAATAATACAATGTAAAATGGGAAACTAATATAGACGCATTACATGCAAAGCAAGATAGTTCAAGCTGTGATTTGTCATAATTGATGATTATGGCTTACAGCACATGAAAACCCTAAATCCACAATCTCAGTAAATTAGAATATTTCATGCAATCAATAAAACAAGGAGTGTACATAGAACAATATCGGACTTCTGAAAAGTATAAGCATGCATATGGACTCAGTACTTGGTTTGGGCCCCTTTTGCAGCAATTGCTGCCTCAATGCAGCTATCAGCCTGTGGCACTGCTGAGGTGTTATGGAAGACCAGGATGCTTTAATAGCAGCCTTCAGCTCTTCTGCATTGTTCGGTCTCATGTCTCTCATCTTTCTCTTGGCAATGCCCCATCTATGGGGTTCAGGTCAGGCTAGTTTGCCAAGTCCTGCTGGAAAATTAAGTCAGCATCCCCATAAAGCTTGTCTGTGGAAGGAAGCATGAAGTGCTCCAAAATCTCCTGGTAGACGGCTGCGTTGACCCTGGACTTAATGAAGCACAGTGGACCAACACCAGCAGATGACATGGCTCCCCTAATCAACACAGACTGTGGAAACTTCACACTGGACTTCAAGCATCTTGGAGTGCGTGCCTCTCCATTCTTCCTCCAGACTCTGGGCCCTTGTTTTCCAAATGAGATGCAAAAGTTGCTCTCATCAGAAAAGATTACTTTGGACCACTGAGCAACAGACCAGGTCTGTTTTTCTTTAGCCCAGGTAAGATGCTTCTGACGTTGTTTGTTGTTCAGGAGCGGCTTAACAAGTGGAATACGACATCTGAAGCCAATGTCCAGTGTAACGGGCCGTTTCAGCAGACAAGGGGTTAAAATCGTTTAGGCGATAATCCCCTTTTCACAGACAGGCACAGCTACTGCAGAACACCAAACTGGATACAAAATAGCACTCCAACTCCCGAACTGGAACCTCACGAATAGCTGCTAGCAGACAAACAGGAAAAGCATACAATCAGCTTACACTCCTGGCAATCAGTCTCTAACAGCATACAGTGAATCCCCCCAATAACGAGACAAGGCTCCGTGTTGAGGGTCAAGCAGTGGTCTCAGGTGCTGGCACACCCAGCCTGGTTTTTATTACAGTCTTTTCAAATACAGGACCGCCCACAGGGAGGTATAAAACAACCAATCACATATCAGTTACATCCCACATATTCCCTCCCCTTATCCTGAGAGGAAACTCAATTATACATACAATTAAACATACTTTCTACCCAACTTTCATAATTCTAAAACCATACATCACATAAAAATTGCATATTCACAATCAATACATTCCGGGGAACAACATATTAAAAAATGGCATGAATCAGACCAGGGGTTCAAAAGTTAGTAAAATATATTTTGGGCCCTGGCTGGCACATGGCTATCTGGCTCAAACCGGTTTTACAGAGCCCTCTTTCCTGGAGACAATGGGAAAATAATCCAATTATATCCAGGGAAAGAGGCAGACTCCATTGAGCACATGGTTGCAAAAAGACATAAAATACAATAAAATACACAAGGTTACATTTACTACATAAAATAAAGACATGCAACATATCCCCAGATAGCTTAGGTCTGAGCGCATATTATTGAATGGCGCTCAGACCACAAACATACACTGTGTCACTATACCCCACTCCCTCTAACATGTAAGCTCACTGAGCAGGGCCATCAATCCCTCTGTTACTGTGTCACTATACCCCACTCCCTCTAGAATGCAAACTCACTGAGCAGGCCCTCAATCCCTCTGTTACTGTGTCACTATACCCCACTCCCTCTAACATGTAAGCTCATTGAGCATGGCCCTCGATCCATCTGTTACTGTGTCACTATACCCCACTCCCTCTAACATGTAAATTCACTGAGTAGGGCCCTCAATCCCTCTGTTACTGTGTCACTATACCCCACTCCCTCTAACATGTGAATTCACTGAGCAGGGCCCTCAATCCCTCTGCTACTGTGTCACTATACCCCACTCCCTCTAACATGTAAACTCATTGAGCAGGGCCCTCAATCCCTCCATTACTGTGTCACTATACCCCACTCCCTCTAGCATGTAAGCTCATTGAGCAGGGCCTTCAATCCCTCTGTTACTGTGTCACTATACCCCACTTCCTCTAACATGTAAACTCACTGAGCAGGCCCTCAATCCCTCTGTTACTGTGTCACTATACCCCACTCCCTCTAACATGTAAGCTCACTGAGCAGGGCCTCAATCCCTCTGTTACTGTGTCACTATACCCCACTCCCTCTAGCATGTAAGCTCACTGAGCAGGGCCCTCAACCCCTCTGTTACTGTGTCACTATACCCCACTCCCTCTTGCATGTAAACTCACTGAGCAGGGGGGCGTGGTTTAGGTGCCGACCAAGATGGACGCGTGAGAGAAGAGCTCCGCTCCACCATCCCTCGTATCAGCTCTTAACAGCGCTTACCAAGGCTAAATGGGTCGCACGAAGCGACCAGACAACCCCCAGACTCCAAGAAAACAACTTCAAAGACCCCTGGACACTTTTCTGCACCCGCATCCTACCATGAGCGGGGAGCCGAGCAGCCCCAAGATGGCGGCGCCGCCTGCCGCGGACTCTGACACCGCTCCCTTCGAGAGAATCGAAGAAAAACTGCAGACCCTAACAGCAGCAATGGTCACTAAAACCGACCTACAGGCCCTTACCACATCCATCCAAGAGGCGGTACGGGCGGAACTGGCGGGGCTCCGCGCAGAAGTAACTGCACACACAGGCCGCATCACAGCCATGGAGGAGTCTGCTGCGGCCTTCCAAACGCGCCTCCAAACCACAGACACAGCCGTGGCACGCCAGGGAGGGATGCTCCTGTCCATGAGGAGGCACCTTGAGGATGTAGATAACAGGGGCAGGAGGTGTAATATCCGAGTCCGTGGCGTGCCGGAATCGGAGGGCGCCGAGAACGTGGAGGGGGTGCTGACGGAGTTATTCCACTCTATACTCCAGACTCCCACCCCACACGTGATTGAATTTGAAAGAGCCCATAGAACACTACGACCGCGAACTGCGGAGGAAGGCCCGAGGGACATTCTCTGTTGCCTGCATTCCTTCCCAACGAAAGATGCTATTATGCAAAAAGCACGAGACCGACCGGCATGGCCCTATCGGGGGGCACAGGTATCGTTATTTAATGACTTGTCCCCGTTAACCTTAGAAGCACGCCGCGCACTCCGCCCGGTCACTACTGCCCTCAGGGACCGCCGCATCACGTATAAATGGGGATTCCCATTCGCCCTCATGGCACGACAAGGTAACCGCTGGATATCTCTTAGGGGGCCAGAAGACATACCGGGCTTCCTGGAAGAACTCGGCCTCCCCCCGCTGCCGGTACCGAACTGGATATTGGGCCCCCCAGGCCTGCCCCCAAGACCGCAAAGAGGGAGCAGACGCAGAGAAGCCAGATCCCCACCACCTGAGCTCACCAGGTGGCGCAGAAACCCAACCTCACCTGAAGAATAAGACTCCTACCCGATGAAGACTACCAAGGATCAACCTGGATACTCTCACTTTCCCCGACCTGCCCTTTGCCCCACCACAACGCCATTGCAGTTCCAGCCTACCTAGGACATACCTCACTTTCCTACCATGGGAAGAATGTTGCCTGTGTTCCACACGCCCGACGATGAGGACGGACTACTCACAGCTGCCACCCTCAGGTACATTGGGGTTATTTTTTCTAAATGGGGCCCCCTCCGGGACTATAGACTCCTGGCGCTATATCTGATACGGTGCCGCTCCCCCTGTATTATCCTCTCCGCCCCCCTGATCCCGCTGCTACTGGGGCTCTGGAAATATTTGTGGGGTGGGGGATATCGGGTTGTGGTCTTCCGGGGATTTTTTGGGGCCAGTCTCCGAGCTGCCTGCCGATACCAGTCTTGGGACATCAGTCCAGACGGCAACATAGCAGGACACGTGAATATGCAATCCCAATGTTACTTATATGGACTTTATACTACCCGATATAAGTTTACACACTGTTTCCCATTTGTATGCTATCTAACTCTATCACCGATACATTGCTGTTGGGTACTGGGAACGGGGTCTTTAGAATTTCACCCATGCCATACGGGCCACCTGTTGCAAAATGGTTATCTGTAAATGAGCTTTGATAGTGCACGGCAAGACACATACACCTCAGACCTCTATGAGCCTCCCCGGTGATTGATGTCTAACCATAACTACGGGGAATGCCACGCACACACTGCCCACTTCGTGATCTCAACGTGTCTGACAACCCACTAGCAATCCCTGCATCGGGTGGGCAGGGGCGACGATGACAATGACCCTGAACTCGGGATCCACACAAACACAAACCCACACTCCTAAGGGGAAGAGATGGTTTTATTCCTGGGGTGAGAGGGCCGTACATACACTGCGAAGTTAACGTAGCTCGGAGGGAAGCAGGAACACGGGGAAAGATGCACAGGAATTCAGCGGGTAACGCATAGCCTAAGGGGATCTGAACCAAGACACAGGGGTAGTCTTTATTTTATAACATTCTATGATTAATACTTAGTATTTCATGTTTTCTATCTTGTTTAGTATTTTACTTAAAGAGTTGATATGTCTGGCTGTGAAACAAAATTGTGATGTTGAAAGCTAATACGATATTGCATATAATGTCTGTACACGTTTGACACATGTGACCATTTACACACGACGCACAAGTAAGCCTAGCACTCAAAATAGATAAGAGGGAGGAGACGGGTAATCTCACATCCCCTACATTCCTAACACCTTTCGTTATCCCCTCCACCACTACATCTGGTGCGGACCCTGCACCACGCTACCCATACCTTCACTAGTGCTCAGGCTTCTCAGCCAGGCTGTAGGCTTTCCCGACCTCCGGGCAGGTCCCAGGTCTGGTGCTTATCGGCGCTGGTTGCAGCACTTGTTCCTCCCTCCCCCACCCCCCCCCCATCCCCCTCCTGAAGGAAAGGACCTAATTTACGTTAATTCCCCTAGACTCAAGACGCACCCGATCATTGCAGACACCCACTGTTAGTAGTTGGGATCACTCCAACCCTACTAGTTACACTCATTGACCGACTCAGTTCCTAGCCGTCTCGAACTCCTGAGGAATCCCCCCCCTCTGGTGCCTCACAGGCTAACTCATCTCTTTCCTGCCCCCCTCCCCTTCTTCCACTCCCTGGCGCGGACCTTATTGTGGGCCCTAGACCTGACTGACGCTCGAACCGCATAGATCGCGATTTGGCCATGGCGTACCGTTGCGCCCCCCTGAGGGTCCTCACACAAAACTGCAGAGGCTTAAATGCTCCAGAACGCAGGTCGCATTTACTTAGAGCGCTGAAGAAACAACAGATCTCGATTGCCATGCTACAGGAAACCCATTTCAAGGAAGGCTCGGCACCCAGATTGCACAATAGGCATTACCCAGACGCTTACTTCTGCAACCACCCATCGGCCCACAGGGCGGGAGTAGCTATTGTTGTGGCGGCCGAGCTATCGTTCCGGGAACTAGAGCGAGAAACTGACCCGCAAGGGCGATACCTCTTTTTAAAGGGCGTTATGACCGACAAAGTTTACACTTTAGCGACGATATACGCCCCCAATAAGAAACAGGCCCCCTTTCTACGTAATGTCCTACAAAAACTGGAAGATTTTACGGAAGGGATCCTCCTGGTAGGAGGCGATTTCAACGCTCCTTTAGATCCGACACTAGACTCCTCATCAGGGCACAGCTGCCTGCCACAACGCCACATTAAAAGCATCCGGGACTCTCTGAGCTCTATGAGGCTAGTTGACTGCTGGAGAACCCTAAATCCCACGACTAAGGACTACACGTATTACTCAGCCTTACATGACCGATACTCCCGCATCGATTTCCTCTTTATTACACAGGAAGGCCTATCTAGGCTACGTAAAGCCGATATCGAACCGGCTGCATGGTCAGACCATAGTTCCGTTATAATGGAATTGGAGTCCCCTCTATTTCGGCCATCCAGGTGGACATGGCGACTTAACGAAACTCTCCTGTCAGACCCAGGGACCAGAACACAAATTGCTCAAGAGCTGGAACAATTTTTCAGGGATAATGATACTCCCGGGATATCCCCCATCACCATCTGGGAAGCCCATAAAAGTGTCATCCGAGGAGTACTCATACGCATAGCCACGATCAAGCGACGAGAAGCGATGCAAGCAATGACCGACCTCTACCAATCTATTGCGCTCCTGGAACGCCAACACAAAAGAACCCATCTTAACGCAGTATATGGCGAACTGATGGAAAAGAGAAGAAACCTTAGAGAACTCATCCTGAAAAAGCACCTCAGGACGCTGCGGCGCTCGAAAGGCTTCTACTACGCTCACGCGAATAAAGGGGGCAAATACCTGGCAAGGATTCTAAAGGGCCCTTCACCTCACAGACAGATACACAAAATACGGCTCGCGACAGGAGAAGTATCACCCCTACCACAAAAAATCGCGGAGGAATTTAGGGTATACTACCAAAACCTGTACAACCTGCCTTCACCTGGGGACAGAGGATCTCCGACACGACAGGCTACGCGGATCCAGGAATACCTACGCAGCACCATCGCGAACACAATTACCCGGGACGAGGCCTTGATACTGGACTCCCCGGTTAGCACTGAAGAACTCACGGCAGCTCTTAAATCTTCCAAAACCGGCAAGGCCCCGGGACCGGATGGCTTTTCGGTCGGGTACTACAAAAAATTCTCGGATACCCTGCTTCCATGGCTGACCAAGGCCATTAATGAAGCTGGGGAAGGGGGAAACTTCGGACTGGAATCACTGGCAGCCACCATCACGGTTCTATTAAAGCCAGGGAAAGACCCGCTAGCCTGCGCTAGTTACCGCCCGATCTCACTGCTCAATGTGGACGCTAAACTTTTTACCAAGGTCCTGGCCACCAGATTGAAACAACTCCTTCCAGATTTGATCCACGTTGACCAAACCGGTTTTATCCCGGGCAGGGAGGCTAGAGATAGCACTCTCCGACTCTTCTCCATTCAGCACCACGTCAGGCGATCGAAAACTCCCCTAATGCTGTTGTCGACGGACGCTGAAAAAGCGTTCGATCGCGTTAATTGGAATTTTATGATAGCGACTCTCCAACAGATGGGATGCGGACAAAGGCTACTCACCTGGTTAGCGGCGTTATATAGCAGACCCCGGGCCACGATTAGAGTCAACGGAGCCACGACAACCGACTTCCCAATCAATAACGGCACCCGCCAGGGGTGCCCGTTGTCGCCCCTGCTGTTCGCAATGACACTAGAACCACTACTTCAATCGATCCGCTCGAATCCCGACATCCAGGGATACGAATGGAAGGAGAGGTGTCATAAGGTAGCCACGTATGCGGATGATCTGCTTTTCTTTATACGCAACCCCAGAACCACCCTACCTTGCCTCCTCTCTGAAATTGAAAGATACGGGAAACTATCTGGGTTCAAGCTCAACCTTGCGAAATGCGAAGCTTTGAATCTCACGTTACCCTCCTCAGAATACGATTCACTGAAACCACACTTCACGTTCCGATGGTGTCGGGACAAAATGAAGTATCTTGGCCTCTGGATACCCACTGACCCGTCGGATATATACAGGTTCAACTTTCAACCCATGTCACAAAAAATAGTCGCTGACCTGACCAAATGGTCATACCCGCACATCTCCTGGCATGGTCGTATTGCAGTTCTGAAAATGAACATACTCCCGAGACTCCTCTACCTAATGCAGACCATCCCAATTGCTCTGCCAACAACCTTCTTTTCTCCCCTGAAATCGGCAGTTATCCGTTATGTGTGGCGAGGCGCAAGATCCAGGCTGCGGTATGACATACTTACCCGACCCAGACAGCGAGGAGGCCTAGCGCTGCCGGACTTCAAGAAGTACTACCAAGCCACAGTACTACAACGTATCTTGGACTGGCACGCGAAAGCACCTTGGAAACAATGGGTGGAGCTGGACAGGGGCCTTATAGGCCCTACGATCGAGGCTAAGATCTGGGGAGGCGATGGGCAAACTGTCTCACAACACCGAGAGGAAGGGACAGTTCTACAGACGATCCAGGGATGGAGGACCATGAGAGGCCAAGCTCACATCTCTCCCATTCCTAGCCCGATGACCCCTTTGACACATAACAAGTCGGTGGGAGGAGGGCTCCCGCCCGGCGCATGGCCTGTCCCAACCACTGGGTCATATATCCCAATATACAGAGTATTGGGAGCTGGGAAGCTCCGCACTCTAGACTCGCTGCTGGACGGTGAACCTCAGACCCCCATCATCGTCCTGAGGTACATACAACTGACACACTACTACAACGCCATGCCCCACAAGGATCGCTTACACCGGAATCTATCTTGGTTCGAAAATCTCTGCTACGAGGGCGACCCCCTGGACCACGCAATCTCGGTACTTTACCAGAACCTTATTACGGCCGACATACCCACCACCGGTACATTCCAACGACAATGGGAAGAACAACTGGGAATGACCTTCTCAACCCCTCAATGGGATAAGGCACTCATCTGGCAACAGAAGAGCTCCATGAGCTCGCATTATCAAGAGGTAAATTATAAGTTGATCTCATCGTGGTACAGAACACCGACAAGACTGCATCAGATCTTCCCATCCATCTCCCCTACCTGTTGGCGCTGCAATACGGACAGGGGCACTATGGCCCACATCTGGTGGTCGTGTAGAGTCATCACCGCATACTGGACAATGATAAGAGATGAGATAACGTCTATCTTGGGGAACGTAGTAGACTGGAATGCAGGGCTAGCGTTACTCCATATCTCGACGCAACCAATCCCGGTATATAAGAAATCGATACTCCGGCACCTCCTGAACGCAGCTAAAGCTTCCATACCGGTCCACTGGAAGACAACTAAGATACCCACTAAGGAGGAATGGATACAAAGAGTCGAGGATATACAAGCAGCTGAAGCGGCATATGCCTCCCTAACGGACCGTGGAACTAAACACGCAGAGATGTGGTTCCCATGGTTCCAATATATATCGCGATACCGGCGAGACAATGGTACTGCCGGGGCAGTGGAGGGAACGTCTGCGGGGATGGGTCCCTCGTAATGGACCGCGACCAACCCTAACCCTCCCCCCCCCCCCTCTACCCCGCCTTCTCGCCTTGCCCACTTTCCAATCGCAATTTAGTAAAACATGCCTGTGAGGTGCTAGTATAGGGGAACTCGGGAGCGGAGAGGACGGTGGTGGAACACCTGCACAACATTGCACACTACCAGTTCCTAACTCATAGCACACGAGGCATTGTGCCACTACTACCTATCCCCAAAGCCTAATTACTAAAGTCTCAAGTTACACACTGACCGCTACACTATATACCATAACTCATAGAACTACCATGTCCAACCATGGTCCCTGCACCTCCCTCCCCCCCCCCTCCCCTTGCCCACCCCCCCCCCCCCCCGTTCTCCCTAATAACCCGAGCACGGGCACTGTTGCTTATAATCTCGAACAACCTGCACCATAGCATAAAGAACATAACCTTCTCCATCACGACCTTAATATTGCACACCGCGCAATTACGCAGTAGATAGGAAGGAAAAGAAAGTACCCCCTTGCGGGGATAAGGTAAGTGTGTCCAGATCGTATCTCAATAGGGGGTAACCCTTGTATTATATACAGTAGGACAGTAAAGGTAGTGTATGCCTAAGACCCAAGGTCTAGGTAACACAAGTAAGATACGGATCTCAGAAGCCTGCTAAAATGAATAATCTTTAATAAGGTATACTTAACCATGAACAAATAAAACAACAAAATGTGGATACTTAAAATAAAAAATCACCCAAAAACTGTGCAAGAGGAGATTGAAATGGGCTCAGGGAGTAATGGATGAGATATCAACTTAGGCAAAAGTGCTCTAGATGTATACTCATTACTGGGGAATACAATTGGGAGGTACCACTGTATACTTAACTACCCGGCTGAATTGTAACAGCGCCAAACCCTTAACACTGGACCGCAGAAGTGTATAGAGGTCACAGGTGGATCATATGGCCGTCACAAAGTAACATAAGAGGGTACTGCAACTTAAGATAGTGCAGAAAAATACATCTGGTCACACCTTTATAGCTAAATACAGGGTAGTAACATAAAGTACTAGGTGGATAGTATAGATGTGGGATACTTAGATGTTCCCCTATTGAATATAAACAGACTCAACACTACTTAAAACTATCCTCAGTGCTGTATGCACTGACTGGTAGATAGTGTAGATATGGGATACTTATATGTTCCCCTGTTGAATATAAACGAACTCAATACTTCTTGGAACTATCCACAGTGCTGTATGCACTGATTGTCAAAGCAAGGCTAGTAAAGTCGTATAACACTCTTAGTCTATTAGTTGAAAGCCAACAGTTAGTAGTAATAATAGGAAGGAGATGATCAACCACTTAACACGCACTATACCCCTTTAATCCGTACATGACCTCAGACTAGGGGGACTAGGTTACAGTAGAAAGATACGTCGACGAACCTATACCTCAAAATGCGACTGATCACATCCACGACCCATGCACCACTACACTCGAGCACTGACGGACCCGAGACTGGAACGCCTTGGGAGAGGAATCTGATTACCGACCTTAGACGGAAGGGTTACACCTGCTCTCTGCCGACAGGCCAGGGGTAATGGCATTCACTGCTCCCCCGTGGGGTGGTCTTGTTGAGATCAGCGAGACCTAGGATAAGGCCAATTTCACAAACCCAATTGCTATAGCTCGGTCTCGTGGGCAATGGCGGGTAAAATGACATGGATACCTGATCTATCCTAATTGTTAACTATAGAACACCAAGTGGACCCTCCTATGCTATATCCTACACTTGAACGATGGACTTATTCTTAACTGCACTTGCAGGTATAAACAGACTGCGATTTAATGTTGAACATGTGCCATACCCTTACCTTTAAACTTCCGATTTTACTATTCATTGTGATATAATTACCTAAAAATTTTTCTTACATGTATGAAGATAAACAATGACGAGAATACAAAAAAAAAAAAAAAAAGAGGCAAAGACCAATCACACATGTGAACTGTTAAATTGTAATAATGGTATTAGCAAACTCACTGCTCAGATGCACCGTTGATTTGTTCATGTTAAATTTAAACATATTGATATTGTCGGTACAACATAAGTCATGTTACACTGATATCTTTTCCTCAATAAAGATTTACAAAAAAAAAAAAAAAAAAAAACTCACTGAGCAGGGCCTTAATTCCTTTGTTACTGTGTCACTATACCCCTCTCCCTCTAGCATGTAAACTCACTGAGCAGGGCCTCAATCCCTCTGTTACTGTGTCACTATACCCCACTCCCTCTAACATGTAAACTCACTGAGCAAGCCCTCAATCCCTCTGTTACTGTGTCACTATACCCCACTTCCTCTAGCATGTAAACTCACTGAGCAGGGCCTCAATCCCTCTGTTACTGTGTCACTATACCCCACTCCCTCTAACATGTAAACTCACTAAGCAGGCCCTCAATCCCTCTGTTACTGTGTCACTATACCCCACTCCCTCTAACATGTAAGCTCATTGAGCAGGGCCCTCAATCCCTCTGTTACTGTGTCACTATACCCCACTCCCTCTAGCATGTAAACTCACTGAGCAGGGCCTTAATCCCGCTGTTACTGTCACTATACCCCACTCCCTCTAACATGTAAGCTCATTGAGCAGGGCCCTCAATCCCTCTGTTACTGCCACTATACCCCACTCCCTCTAACATGTAAACTCAACATGTAAACTCACTGAGCAGGCCCTCAATCCCTCTGTTACTGTGTCACTATACCCCACTCCCTCTAACATGTAAACTCACTGAGCAGGCCCTCAATCCCCCTGTTACGGTTTTACAGAGCCCTCTTTCCTGGAGACAATGGGAAAATAATCCAATTATATCCAGGGAAAGAGGCAGACTCCATTGAGCACATGGTTGCAAAAAGACATAAAATACAACAAAATACACAAGGTTACATTTACTACATAAAATAAAGACATGCAACATATCCCCAGATAGCTTAGGTCTGAGCGCATATTATTGAATGGCGCTCAGACCACAAACATACACTGTGTCACTATACCCCACTCCCTCTAACATGTAAGCTCACTGAGCAGGGCCATCAATCCCTCTGTTACTGTGTCACTATACCCCACTCCCTCTAGAATGCAAACTCACTGAGCAGGCCCTCAATCCCTCTGTTACTGTGTCACTATACCCCACTCCCTCTAACATGTAAGCTCATTGAGCATGGCCCTCGATCCATCTGTTACTGTGTCACTATACCCCACTCCCTCTAACATGTAAACTCACTGAGCAGGGCCCTCAATCCCTCTGTTACTGTGTCACTATACCCCACTACCTCTAACATGTAAACTCACTGAGCAGGCCCTCAATCCCTCTGTTACTGTGTCACTATACCCCACTCCCTCTAACATGTGAATTCACTGAGCAGGGACCTCAATCCCTCTGCTACTGTGTCACTATACCCCACTCCCTCTAACATGTAAACTCATCTATACCCCTCTCCCTCTAGCATGTAAACTCACTGAGCAGGGCCTCAATCCCTCTGTTACTGTGTCACTATACCCCACTCCCTCTAACATGTAAACTCACTGAGCAGGCCCTCAATCCCTCTGTTACTGTGTCACTATACCCCACTTCCTCTAGCATGTAAACTCACTGAGCAGGGCCTCAATCCCTCTGTTACTGTGTCACTATACCCCACTCCCTCTAACATGTAAACTCACTAAGCAGGCCCTCAATCCCTCTGTTACTGTGTCACTATACCCCACTCCCTCTAACATGTAAGCTCATTGAGCAGGGCCCTCAATCCCTCTGTTACTGTGTCACTATACCCCACTCCCTCTAGCATGTAAACTCACTGAGCAGGGCCTTAATCCCGCTGTTACTGTCACTATACCCCACTCCCTCTAACATGTAAGCTCATTGAGCAGGGCCCTCAATCCCTCTGTTACTGCCACTATACCCCACTCCCTCTAACATGTAAACTCAACATGTAAACTCACTGAGCAGGCCCTCAATCCCTCTGTTACTGTGTCACTATACCCCACTCCCTCTAACATGTAAACTCACTGAGCAGGCCCTCAATCCCCCTGTTACTGTGTCACTATTCCCCACTCCCTCTAGCATGTAAACGCACTGAGCAGGGCCCTCAATTCCTCTGTTACTGTGTCACTATACCCCACTCCCTCTAACATGTAAACTCACTGAGCAGGGCCCTCAATCCCTCTGTTACTGTGTCACTATACCCCACTCCCTATAGCATGTAAGCTCACTGAGCAGGGCCCTCAATCCCTCTGTTACTGTCACTATACCCCACTCCCTCTAGCATGTAAGCTCATTGAGCAGGGCCCTCAACCCCTCTGTTCCTGTGTGTCTATTTGTCTGGTTACAATTACGTGTCTGTTAGTCCACCCATTGAATTTGCTGGCGCTATATAAATAATAAAATAAGATTAATAATCTATCACAACTGTGACAGACTCTAGACACGTAAACCACTTCAACAAGCTCCTCGTGTGGAGTGTCCATTTAAGGTCAGAGGGTATTTGAATCTGACATGTATGTAGTCTGCGGAAGTACGTGTTCACTGCTGGGACATTATCAGGACAGATTGAAGCTTAGTATCACAGTTTGACATCACGTAACAGATAATAGCTCTCTGAAGCATGTTATGCCATTGGGTGTTTGGGCCATTGCCATTGGTTCTTTTTAATGACAGGGACAGACGATGACATATATAAGGCTAATATACCACAGGTTAATCCATGCACGTGGTATTACACAAAACATTTGCAAAAACCTCACACATGACATGCCTGTAATTGCTTCTGATGGTACCTTCCTCTGCTGTGCATAAGTATATGAAAATGGTTAATGATATATTGCTCAAATAAGACGTAAACCACAAAACAAAATCTATTTTTGTTTACCCAGGGATGCATCTACGGAAGTGGTATAGAGCACGAATGGGCAACGAGATTAGAGCACAATAAAATGGAATATAGTGTAGTATGCCAGAAATAAATGTAAGGACTGGACTTACAGCGTATGGAGTTAGCTCCATGTGCCTGTGTGGTATAATTCCCATCAGAGGATATGCAGTGTGTTTCTTGGTCCAATGGGGGGGGGGGGGGGGGGGGGAGTGATCCAAAGGACATGTAAAAGAAACTGTAAATAACACCAATATTGTGTAGTATATTTGGTATTCTGGACATAGTGAGTGTGTGTGTATATATATATATATATAGGTGTACACTCACATTATATGGAGTCTCCTGATTGCTCCTAATAAATAGCGTGAAGTGCTATAAAGCCCACTCTTGGATATATTAATAGCTGAGGTCCTCATCAGGGTTTTATGTGAATAAAACCAAAATAAAATATAAGATAAAAGAGCTCACTGAATTAGTTAAAATGTGTTAAAATAATTAGAAATCAATACAACTCGGAGATAACATAAGAAAAGATAGGGAACAAAATAAAAACCAAACAGCGACTACTTTGTCTTATGGTAAATCTGAGGTTGACAAAAGCTGTCAAAAGGCAGAGCTTCACTGGCACCTAGTATCCCAGCAGTCGTCACAGTTGCAAAGCCCCCAAAATGTTAAGGAAATATGTTTATATAATATATGGATGTAGGGCTATAAATGAACAGATAGAATGGAATAAACTGACTTAAAAATAGAGTTCACGCAAAAAATAGTTTCAAATGTCATAAATAAATAAAACTATAAATATAAGGTAATGATTTAAATACAGTGAGGACTTGTATAATACACAGCCCTTCAGAATACAGACTCCCATCAGTTACATGACGTGTGTCTCATACAAATAGAACATACTTTTAAATTGCAACATTTATTTGATAAACACATGGATTTATTAGAGTTCTTTGCATGTTTTCATAGCTCGCCCTCTTTAATTTCTACAAGTCACCGCGTGGCCTCAAATGACTATGTGCATCAACCTGTATATATTTATTCTGAAAATTACCGCCAGCCTAATACAATCCGTGCTGTTTAATGTCACAGGGAAATTTTCGTCAGCTTCATAGAAACTAAAATGTAATGATGAAAGAATCTCGCAGTTTGTCCCTGGCAATGTATGCACTCCGCTGGGTAATTACATTATATATAGAAAGGTAATTGCTGGCGCTCCCCAGGTGTTTAAAAAATGGTTATATCATTATTGCTGTATTTTGCTGTAATGAAGGGGTCAGGGGATATGGTTGGCATTACGTGTGCCTTGCTAGTATTAGACTTTGCTTTCAGCTGACAAATATCAAAAACAAAATGTCTGGATTTTGTTCATGGTAGGACAGGACATTTTGACCTAAAAAAATTAGTTAATGGGCTGTACAATTTTTTTTCATAATTTCTGAAATATTTAGATTTTTATTCTTAGCAAGAGTAGAATGATATTGGGATTGATTCTAATGATAAAATGATGAAATCCAAAGTCTAGGAACTCATTTTGATGGTTTCCATGGACCAGAAACCATAATTTTCAAATTAACAAGTTAAAAAGTTACAAAATAACAAATACTGCAGCCCAATGATCTGACGTGACCTCCCATAGAATCTAAAATCTCTAAGTCTTACCTTGATATTATCTAAATGGACACAACATGTTTTGCACATTTACATTCCTGATAAACACAAACATTTCAAGGCCAATTGACAGAGCCATGGTCCGAGGTGCAGAAAACAGTGCCACAGGTAGAGTTTTATTTTTTTCTGCTTCATTCCCACTTTGTTGTTTGGTTGCTATTCCCCTCAATACCTATCCTATTGTGTTTTATACCCCACCTCCTCTAGACTGTAAGTTTGTTTGAGCAGGGTTCTTATCAACCAATTGTTCCTGTAACATTTTCTAATTGTTTCATTTATGGTTACATTCCCCTCTTTTATTTGCATGTTGCCTGTTGTGGTTTCCGTTTGACCCAATAGCATGTTTATACTGTTTTGAATTACTTTACTGACCCGGCTCTCCACTCGATCTTTCCGTATTCTGGTATCCATGACTTGACTTTGTCTTTCCGTTTGTCTGATTTATTGTATCCCTTGATTCTGGCTAGTCGGGACTTTTCTGTGGTCACCTTTAAGAACCTGTACCATGCCTTTTTATTGAGGTTATGCATACTTGGGTGGTTATATATACTTATCTGTAACACTCTCTAGGATTAAAGTGGAAATTACTAGGTTCATGGAGGAACTCTTTACTTTTCTGACAAACCCACAGAAAATGATAGATTTATGGCTTCCATGGACAACCTACTAAAAATACCGACATGGCTCAATTTAGATGCCAAGAATTTCAGATCCTTTGTCATTACCACTTTCCCGGATCCCTTCCACCCCCTCCTCTCCCTGCTCCCCTGGCATGCTTAGCAGGGCTCTTCCACCGTGCATTCTGCTTTTGGTATAAATGTCTGCTTGGATGTCAGAAGATACAGAGAAATGTCCTTTGTGGTTTTCACTTCTTGTTGTATCCTCCTTCTTCTTGTCTCTTATATTGCACAGAGACTTTCTGTTGGCCTTAAATAGTGTTCACAGTGTGTATTAGCTAGCCTTCCTGATTATACAATGTTTTATAAGATACAATGATTTGATGTAACATTTTGAACTGCTTATTACGGCTGTGTCTTTCTTGAATATATGTTTTTCAGATACGTATTAAAAATGTCAAATAAAAAACTCAATAAATAAACATGAGGTTGGTGGCATTGGATTTAACAATCCACCTTGTTAATCACGAGCAGGTTTTTAAAAAAAAAACAAAAAAAAAATAATAGGTGTCCAATACACAGTTCACAGTTCAGTTTATGAATAATGTTCTGCATTTTATGTTTTTCTTTTACAATTTTTGTGAACGCTGCTTACGCCTGAGTGTCACATAGATTTTCTTAAATTAAAAATTAGTACTCAAGTCAGGCACAGTTTAATTGTAGATTATGCTAATGCAGTGTAGCTATAATCTTAATTTTATTAAGGACAGGAGGCGAATATGTTGCATTAAACTCTCTTTACTAAACTCCAGCAGCACAGATTTAACAATAAAGTGTAGTGAAAAAAAACATATTGCAACAGGGGTGGGGGCCAGGGGGGAGGACATTAGGTCCCCCCCTTATTTTTGTTTATGGCCCCCACCCACCGCTCAGGGTGGGGGCCTGTGTTGAGGACAATAGGTCCTCCCCCCTTTTTTTTACTTTAAGGCCCCCACCCGCTCAGGGAGGGGGGACCCTTTTTTTTTTTTTTTTTACCAGTGAGCAGCCACAGACTGTTCACTGTTTAATAGACATGCCCCTACTCACGGTATAGCGAGTAGGGGCATAATTTACTAATTTACTAATACTAAGTAATTTTTACTTAGTATTAGTTAATTTGTCTGAAAGACCAATTTAGGTCTTTCAGCCTTTTAGTAGATAGCTCCCTAATACCGTGGGAATTAGGGCGTTATCTACGTATTAATTCCTGTCATTACACTGACTGGCTTAGTAACTTACATTTTATATGAATGTGTGTTACTTGATTGTTGTAAATGTTGCAAATGCTTACAGCTGAATCCTGTCTATGTTTGTATACTTTTTATTTGAAATTGTTCACAGTGTAACATTCTTCTTCTTTCACTGGTTAAGTATATTCATACTTAGGCAATACTGTGCTTCGGAACTTCGGAACTTCGGCACTTTGACACCTCGGAACTTCGGCAACTTCAGAACTTCGGCACTTCAGCAATTCGTCACTTCGGCACTACTACACTTCGGAAATTCGGTAATTTCGGCACTTCGGGACTTCAGGAAGCACCCGAATGTCCGAATTATTTGAGATTCGGCCGAATTTTAATTCGGACCGAAACGAATTGCACATGTCTAGTATATAGTGATCATGATTTTTAGCGATATCCAATATTTTTAAGGTGGTCCCAGTGCCACCACTCATATCTGGTGTCACAATAGCTTGCATTTAAAAAAAACAACAACTTTTTTGACTGTAATATAATAGCAGTCAGTTTCCTTCACATGTGTGCGTTTCAGGGCCTGCCAGGGCACAGTGTCACACCAGTGCAACTCATATCTGGTGTAACAGTAGTGAACATTTAAAAAAAAAATACAGGGGGCTTGTTGTCACCTTTCGGGGACCCTTGGTGTTGTACGTGGCTGGGTGGAGGAAGAGACCTTCAATGACATCAGTGAGGACAAGGAATGGGACATGGCTAGCTTGGTTTCCAACCTTGTGCAAATGGGGAGTTTGCGGTTGTGCAAATGGACTGTTTGCAGTTGTTTGCGGTGCGTTAAACAGGGAGTTTGGTCTGTCACTGTGAAGCGGGCATAACCCTTACACTACCTGATCGATACAACATCATACCTGATGTTTTAAAGCACGTTATTCCAAACAATTTAGGAATTTATGCCCTTTATGGATTAAAACCAGACTCTGCATCAATTATGTAATTTTCCATGGGAGTTTTGCCATGGATCCCCCTCCGGCATGCCACAGTCCAGGTGTTAGTCCCCTTGAAACAACTTTTCCATCACTATTGTGGCCAGAAAGAGTCCCTGTTTGTTTTAGAATTTGCCTGCCTATTGAAGTCTATGGCGGTTCGCCGGGTTTGCCCGTTCGCGGACATTTGCGGAAGTTCGCGTTCGCCGTTCGCGAACGGAAAATTTCATGTTCGCGTCATCACTATTCAGCAATGAAAGGTTAACCAAATAATAAACCATTTGCCAATTGTCCTAGTTCTCTCTTCCCCAGATCCAAGAGGTTGTTGTCGTTCTTCAGAAGAGCAGCCTTATGTTGTTCAGTGTATAGAGCCACGTTTGTGTTACCCAGCATACAGATGGCTCTCTGAGCCTATTCTTGAATATTGTTTGGATCCAGTGGGGTGTTGCGTTAGAGAGTGAGTTCTGCAAAGTATAGGATCTTTGCCCATGGACCCAACATGTCCAGGAGTTTATCCTGTGTAGCCATCAGCCCTTTTAATATGCCGTTACGAGGGTCTCGTCCCGTCTGTACCATGAAGACCACTATTGTGGTATCAAACCTACGGGTGATACAAAATTTGTCCGGGAGAATCCTCCTTCTACAATGGCTTTTGGAGACAAAAATGCACATATTGTGCAAGATGGTCCCGAAGACACCATTCAGAAGATCTTGGGTGTTATACTGTCTGTGGGTCAAATAGGGGCAAATCCTGGGTATCAATGAAGATGTCTTCAGTTGTGTTCGTCAGTTTGTGGCTACCTATTTTATGTGGAGAAGGCTTTACTACGTATTCTTTGAAGTAACATGATTCTGTACTTGGAATATCATGCCAGTCGTCTTTCTCCAAAGTGGAGCCGTCTACTCGCCATTCGTCTGCAATCGCCATAGTGGATAAATTCGGATAAGAGCCTTTCTCCTCAAAGGATGGTAGTGGAGGTGGGAAAACGTTGTGTGATTCTACACACTTAGGTCTCTTGAGAGGAGCCTTCTCTTTAGATTTCCTGGTTACGGCGCTGGAGCCCTTCCAGTGCTATTTAGAAATGGACATGGGTTCTCTGGATGTCTCAGAGCCCTCTGCTCCCTCCACATCGTGGTTGTCACATGGGATATGTTCCGTGTTCTCAGGTGGGAGGGTGCACACTCAGGAAAGCACTTACTCCACCAATGCTGCTATGGCAGCATTTATCATGCTTTGGAAGTCTTGAGTCTGTGATGGGTCAGACATCTTGCCACAGTGTTCCTGTAATGGCAGAATGGAATACCTGTAAGCAACACGTGTGCACCCCGTAATGTTGCAGGGTATCTGGCTCCTATTACAACTGGGGGTCACCCAGAATTTGTGCACAAAGTGGTTGAAGTGCCAAATGAGAGGGGGTCACCCTCTAATGACCGGTGCCAGCGGTCGTGTATTTATGCAAGGGGATTTCCCTTGGTAGTATTGGAGACACTGACAGTCTCATAAATCAATAGGGGGGTAACCCCTGTATTGTCCCGTAGGACGGGACAGGTACCAATGGAGGGGGTCACCCTTAAGGAAAGTAGCCCGCCAAACATTCAGGGCGTGTGAATATGGGGTTCACCCCAGTTATACAGCGGTGCTGTAACTCTGCGACACCAAGTAACTTGTACAGTTTCTACATATATAGGTACTCCAGTACTTGGGGGATCACTCCAGTAATAGTAAGGGGGTCACCCTTAATGTAATGTAGTCACAGTCGGCTGGTAAAAATGCCAGGTAGGTAGCCCTGTTAAGGTGTCATATGGTATGCATAAATACAAATATATAATATTACATCCTTTCTTCGAGGTCCCAAAAGTTATGGCACAGAGTAGGGGGTTCATCCCATACAATTCCAATAGTGTGGTAGCAAACTAGTATCCAGTTATATTGAGGCTTGTATTCCTGTAGTGTCCTTTGCCAGAATAGTGTGTTACTGTGTGGGTCACAGGGCAAGCCAGTAGGTCTTATATAACAGATGTATGGATAGTGATCAAGTACTGATATAACATAACATGCATGGGATATGGGTTAATATAAGAGAAAGACAGTAATAAGAATGGATAAGATCATGTGAATCATGCTCTGATCAACCTAAAATGGCCATGGCCACCGAGGATCTTGCGAGAATTCACGAGATCCAAGATGGCCGTTGTTTGTGCCAACATTTTAGACAGGGAGACCCATCCAGACCCATCCAGACCCTGAAATCACTGGGCAGAAAACAAATAAAATGGTGCGATCGCGGCAAAAGCGTCAGCGGCGTGTCAGCAAAGGGAGCAGGTCTAAGGCTAGCTGTGGCAACCCAGACCTGAAGAGCCCAGGATAAACAGTAAAACCAGAGGAAGGGTGGGAGAAAAAAGATAAACAATATATAGGGATGGAAGGGAAGGGTAGATACATACAATAAAGCTATAAACAGTATCAGTTATAGACAATATTAAGCAATGGTACAGTAATAAGAAATAAGAAATAAGCAGCAAAAAAAGGGGAAGCGATAAAGGGGGGGGGGGGGAGCTCTTATACCCTGTTGCAATATGTTTTTTTTTAACTAAACTTTATTGTTAAATCTAGTAAAGAACGCTTAATGCAAAATATGAAGCCTCCTGTCATATTATGAAATTAAAACAGTATAATTATTTCACCAAGGACAGAATTGTTGATCAACAAAACTTAGAAAATATTTTTTGTGAGAAACATGTTTACTTGTAGGAAACACAAGTGTCTGGATGTTTGACTGTCACTTTAGTGGTGGCTGTGGAGCGCGGGCAAGCAATGTTTAAATGTGACTGTGATGCCTCGTTGATTTACTATGACAAGGTCAGGTAGAAAGGTGAACTGGAGATGAACTATGGAAAGCCTGGGGGTGAGTCTCTCCGGTGGGAACAGAAATCTGTACAAGGGACCTTGCAAACGAGAGGAGATGTCGAAGGTCACAAGGCATCACGGTGAACTGGTTGCAGACTAAGTCTATAGAGACACAGATTTGGGGCAAAAATTCACAAAGTTGCAGAAAGCAAAAATTAACATTAATATAAATTGTACTTTTCCTGCTGCCTGGACAACGTCTTCTACATAACAAATACATGAACATTTTATTTTCTGAATCTTTATAAACATTGTGTTGTTAGATGAGACACACTTGGTGAAAAGCAGATGCATTCTGTACGTCAATTGTTTCATCCACTAAGATTCTTTAACCCCTTAAGGACACATGACATGTGTGACATGTCACTATTCCCTTTTATTCCAGAAGTTTGGTCCTTAAGGGGTTAAATTTATTCTTTAAAAAGCTGAACATTTCAGGAAGGCTTGAGAAAGGTTGACGTATATAAGGACAAATTTTGCATTATACATAAAAAAAACAGGAAATAAGAACAGTCCTTTAAGTAGAAAACAGTCCAAAACCACTTACAATACTGAAAGTCTTGGAAGTTGACCAAAATCCATTTTTTTCTGCAACACACACCTAAGGATGTCTAATAATATGATAATTAAGGAAATATCCAAACTCTGAATTTAATTAGAAACATGTTTCAATTCCCTGCTCTGGATTGCTTGGTGATTGGACTTCCTAGAAGGGTGGGACAAAAGGTTTCAGCTCCGAACAGATATTTAGTGAAACCTATTGAGAAAAATATAAATAAAAATGTGCAAATTTAGCCACAAGCAGACACAATGTTTTTCTCAGCCAATAGTTTGACTGGTATCTAGAATATTCGAGTTCATTTGAACCTGACTGAAGAAGATGAATTCATTAGTTGAGTTGGATATTTCTACTCCTGTACAATGTTGACCTACTTTTGTAAACTGATAATCAACCTCTCACAACTCAGTATTGAGCCATTAAACCCTCATGTGTGAGACTCACGTAACACTTCCATTTTAAATATTATTGCACACTCTAGATTATTTTCGATCTTGTTACTTCAGGTTTTGCAGTAAATATTATTCTGCTTCTATTGGGCTTCCATGGAGTTACAAAGTGGTCGTGAGGCACTTGGGTGATATCAATATTGTTTGCATATTTTATGCAATTTTAAGTTTGTTATAAAACTCATGTAACCTGTCTCTGATCTCGTCCCACTTGGTCTCATTTACAGCAAAGCTCTGTCATAGAAAAGGTTTGTCTGCTAGCGAGATTTCTTTATAAACACATGAATTCTTTAATAAGTAGGCTACTAGTAGAGAACATTTTAATGAGATGATAAAATAGTAAAGTTTATAGTGATATTTATTTATAGGTATCTAGGTGTCAAACAAACAATATATGAAGTCAGTCAGGGTGCATTCATAGGCATAAAAAAAAACAAAAAACAAGAATTAAAAATTCACAAAAAGTTACAAGCCAGAAGTGTTGTTTTGTAGTGAATTATATGGTAGTAAAGAATCTGGATTTCCCATGCACAAATACTGGCAGAAATCAAAAGAAGTTTCTTTTAGACTTGAAGATTTGTTTAGTTACAAACTGCAATTTGGGGATTGGGGGATTGTCTACATTTCCAATTTCAATCCACCATGTAGATTCATCACGAAATAAACTACTTCCGCAAAGGACGAGTGTGTTTGATTCATGATTCGGAGTTCCACCCACAGCACAAAAAAAATGATAGTAAATTAATAAGTGATGTCATTAAATGCTGAAAAGTGACCAATATAGGGAAAACAAGAAATGCAGTCAACAAAAATCTACATTAATACATGATTTATTTTAAAAATATATAAAAAAATATTTATTACTGCTCATTTTTTTCTCCCCCTGGTAGTTACAGTTTTCCACTTGATCTGTGAATTAATATTTATATTATGTATATTATATATTGTGCAGCACACTGACTGGTCCATTTTTGTGCTTATTTGGTTTGTTTAACTCTTTGCCATGAACCGTTTTTGGTGGATGAAATTCTGATGAACCGAACTACCATATATGCCCAAAATTCATCTATCTCTAAAAATGTTTCATTTTTGGATGAAGTGGTTTGTCCGAAACAAATTTTTCTGACATGCAAAAGTCTAGTTTCCCTTGAAATTTTCTCAAAATAATGATAAATAAATAAATGTAAACATATCTCTCTATCTTTCCCCCATACAGATGTTTTTCTTCCTGGGGTGTGAGGGAGAAAGCCACGAACTCCTGGTTAAATTGAGGTTTGGGTACCTACATATCATTTATTATTGTTATTTTAAGTGTTTTGGAAGTTCCTATAAAAAAGATGACGTAAGATTTCTTATTAGCGAAGTTTTTGTAAGCACATAACTGCATTTGCCTGTTATCTCTAGGCAAGGACATCAAACTGTAGCAAGTAAAACCTATACTGATCTGAAAGTAAAATTCGAACATTTCAGATAAATAGGATATTGAAATTGACACAACAAGCTTTCATAAAAAAAAACTTTAGAAATGTTTTTCAAGTAAACTTTCACATGAGTGATATAGTGCTTTACAGGTGCTGACATTTCTCGGGTTTACCAATAATTCATCAATAGTTCCCAGTGAATGGATACATTTACAAGAGATTATTTGCTGATTTCATAAACGATAACATTTGTCTTGCCGGTGATCAATATATTCTTTGCAGTAAAGTGGTTTAAATTGTTCCTTTATGAGTTCTCTTCACTAAATTAAGGCAGAGAATGTATTTCTACAGGGACACTCATTCCACCAAGTGTGGGACAACTTTATATTCGGAATATATGGGAATTTCATTACACTGTTATCAGCCTCACAATATACTACTCTGATCTGACCTACATTAGAAGCAATGAAAGGAAAATCTTCCCTACAGTGAGTTATGTTATTGCTTCTTCTAACGCAGAATAATTATTTTGAAGTATTACTTCATTTTACCCACTCAATCTTAATTTTTTGCACTTTTTTTTTTTGGTTGACGGTGGAACAAAATCAGAGGCTTAGCTTTTAAGAAAGATTGAAAGACACCTAAAAATAAGAAACAAAAATTCTAAAATAGTTTTGGAATCCCATTAGCATACTTGCTGAAGGTGCTAAGCTGATGTGCACATTGCAGAATTGGTCATTTTCTGCTGTGATAGAGATGACTCCTACACGTCGTTATGGGAGGCTGGTATATATATCACAAAACAATGTGATAGATATGTACTTTTTAATGCAAACGAAAGTGCAGTGCTGACTAAGACTTTTCTACCTCGCTGTTTCGTTTTGTGAAAAATGATAGTCTTATGATCAAAATGTTTTTTATGTAACGAGGCAGAAAAGAAACTAGAATTATAATGTTATAGCAATTCAGTCTTTTCATACTGAGAATATTTTAGCCTTCTACGTAGGGAGTTTGGCCTGGGACTGAGTAAAATTACTTTAAAAAAAGGAACAGCTATTTTCACGTTCTTGAAATCAGCACCCGCTCCATCCTGTGATTCTTAATAATATCAATTTTCTTTTTTTAATACATGCTTACTTTTTAAATACTGATACAGGGACCCCATCACAGGGTGGTGCTTTGGCATAGGCAATAAATAAATGGTAGAGGGGAAATAAAATGTACCCTTGGATTGAGACCATTGTTGTTTTTTTTTTTTTGCCACCTAGCAACAGGTGTAAGGTCATATATTATATCTGTTATATATGTAATAAAGCCCGTTATTTTACCTAAGTCACGTGTTTTTTTTTTTATAACTTTGTGGATTTTAAGGGTAGATTGATATTAGTTCAAGTTTGCTGCATTGTGCATATCATATTAATTGGTCATAGCATAAAATATGTACGTTATTACCAATCTGTTATTTATATTTTTATATATCTTAAAAACAATTAATATCCCTGTCCCTGCAATTCTTCATTTACTATTCTAGGCAACAGAGCTAGCAATCATTCTTTACGAAATGAGGTCTTGGTATTGTACCTTAATTAACTCTTGTCATAGCCTCTTTAATTTCCACTTCTCAGCTATTTCCCTAATTTGTTTTCCAAGGACAAACCACCCATTTCCCATCTGTATCACATCCCTATTTCTACATGCATTGTGTAATTGTGTAATTAATCATTCCCTTCAACTGATTTGTCATACATGATTTCTGTGTAAAATAATACAACTGAGAAAACGATGAAAGGCGCTAATATTATGTCACCTTATAGCGCCGCGTTCAGATGAGTTCACTTAGCGGCCAGAATAATAAAACACCTGTCAGTTTTATGATTTGGTTATGATTACATATTGATGGTATTTAGTAAATGTGCTCTTTTCTATGTAATTAATATTTATCATGCATTAGCTGTACAGTCACAGACAAGAAGCATCAATAGCATTAATAGCTGCTATCTAGAGAGACACCAGGAGTTTTTTTTACTAAACTGGAAACTGTGAAACCAGACAAGAGAATCACACAGTTTGGAGAATGTAGGATATTTTAGCCCACAATTCAATATTTCCTTTTCGATGCTGCACATTTTTGGTTTTAGTGAATAAACCACACACATTGGTTTAATAACTTAAACCTACATGGAACTATAGTGAATGTAGAATGTCTAAAGTTCAAAGCTGGATGGTTGTAGCACTATTTGGGTAGACTGGGTTCATGAGATAAGCAATGTTCACTTCACTCTGTTTGTGGACTGTACCATGACTGCATTCACCTATTTTGGGCATATCGCTTTGGGTGTCACTGGTGTTGGCCATAAGGACCAGGCCTGTCCAAGAAAGGGGGTATCACTTTTATGCCAGGCTGACAGATCTCTTCCAGACCAGCTGGCCATTGAAACACTCTGTGCAAGCATGTCTAATGGTGCTCGAGCACTGTGCTGCCTGGGAGCAGTCTGGAAACAGTTCCCTGGTGGCCCGGATTTAGGACACCAGAGAACTAAATAGGGATGATGGTACAAGCCCTAAAATAGAGACTGTTCTGCTGAAATCGGGACAGTCGGAAGAACTGGTATCTGTAAGAACAAGCTAGGCTATGCTGATTAGAATTATGAATAACAAGAATGTTGTGTGTGTGTCATCACTGCTTACCCTCCTCCTCTTTCTCAATGGACATGCCGCCAGAATAGTCAGTTTTCGCCCTGAGATTCTGGTTATATTCACGACCAGTGCCTGTTAGCAAACTTGTGAGAGCAGTCTGACAGCCGGCGGCTAAAGATTGACGGTGAAATACTTTGTTAAAGGTAATGCTTACGCTGGGTATACCATGCCATTTAATAAATCCTACACGTCTATACCCCATTTCATCCTTATCTTTAAGTCAATGTGGGCTTAAAATCTCAGGTCCTTCACTACTAACCTGGCCTTAAAATCTGCTTGACACTGCAAGCCTAAATAGTCCATGATACCTAACCCGGACTAAAGATCTATTCTTCCTTGCCGAATTTTCACTTGCCTGTTAGTCTGTATGATGAAACATAATTGTCTGAATTTTAATCTGTCCCTTCGCTCACCAAGGCGAACCCTCAATAAAGAAGTATCACACCATTAATATGGGTAATCCTGTGCCTTTTCAGAAGCTCCATTGTCTTTAGGCCTGGACCTGTTCTGTTCTGGGAGCAGGACTGCCCTAATTTACTAAGGGGTTCTCCATTAAGAGACAATGAGGTACACCTACAGGCAAGTACCATTTGAATATTCTCAAAACTGTGGAAATTAATTTAACCCCTTAAGGACACATGACATGTGTGACATGTCATGATTCCTTTTTATCGCAGAAGTTTGGTCCTTAAGGGGTTAAAGACAGAAAATGGCAAGTTTTCCCACATACAAAAATTAAACATCAAACATAGCACTGCGTAATAGTAATTATTATTATTACTGACATTCATAGAGCACCAACATGCTTTATAAATGTCAGTAATAATAATAATAGCAATAATAATAAAAAAAAGAAAACCAAAAACACCGATTTCACTACCTAAAAAAACACAGAAAAGTTTTTTTGCCATTTTGCGTAAATGTCAAAATATAAAAAAAGAAGAAAAACAAAATCCCAGCAATTTTAAGCAGATAAATATATTTGTCAACAAAACATTTTACTTTAAAAAAGTGATATTAGAACTCCAAATCTTTCAGTGTCTTTCAGTGCCTTTTATAAACGGACTTGGAATTGTATCTCCAGAGAAAGCTAAACATTGAACATGTTGGATCTGAGGTCATCCAAAACCCCAATTTACAATTTCCTCCAATCACGTCATAGGTTTACATAGAAGATACCATCTGTTGTATGGATGGTGTGCATCTTGTCTCCTGAGCAGATAAATGTGAACGTACAGTAATTAAAACAGACACAATTCTGACATGTTCTGGGTATTCTAATGATACAGGAATTTGTTTCAACTCAGTGAGTAGCTCAACAATGTTAACTCAAAGCCCATGCAATAACATAGACAGCACATATCGTAGGAATGAATTGACACTACACAATGCAAAATAAAGAAATAAAATAACACTTTAAAATTCACCGTTTATATAAACCCAGTGAAAACATACATGCATCGACATGTGTATATTTTTATTGGGGGGTATATCTAAAACCAACTTTCAAAAGCTGCAGATCTCTTGTCTTCAGCCTTTGCAAGCCCTCCCCTTCTAACCCCGCCCAGACTTTCTGTGGCTGTCCAATCACAGACTTCACAATGCAGCTCAATGAGAAGTCTTTACAAGACAGATGATCTGGACAATTGCTGCCTCTTCAGTTTATCTTCACTGAGCTAACCAAACCAGGAAGTAACATGACCTGCTGTCTGATTGACATCTGGGGGGGGTATAACCAGATTAATTTATAAAAGTGTCAATTTCAAAATGAAATAAAGAGGACACACTCTTCACACAAAAAGCATATCAGCGAGCTAAAGTGGTTTAGGTGGCATGTACTTCACTATTAACAGACAGTTTACATTGCCCTAGACCAGGGGTAGGCAACCTTTGGCACTCCAGATGTTATGGACTACCTCGACCTTGATGCTTTGCCGGCATTATGGAAGAGCATCATGGGAGATGTAGTCCACAACATCTGGAGTGCCAAATGTTTCCTACGGCTGCCCTAGAGAAAATCAGAGTTGACAAAAGAGTGGACTCTTTTTGGGACTTATTTTAAATTGTATAAATATTACACTTGTGAATAAGAAGCCATTCAACAGAGTGTTTTACTAAAGTGAAGATTGTCTAAAAATGTCAAATTTCAGGTTAAATAATTGAACAGGAAAAGTTCTCCCCCCGTGTTTTCAGTTCAGCAATGTGTGTCGAAAATGTGAGTCTTTTATAAGTGATACATTTATTATAAATTTGAGAAGCTGGCCAGCAGCCACCAGCTGTTACAAAACATAACAAAAAAAATCCAACGTTATTCCAGTGTGTAGAACATGTGTGTAGTAAGGCTCCAGACAAGCAAGCTATCACTGGCCACCAACTGTCAGTAAGGCTTCAGACAAGCAAGCTATCACTGGCCACCAACTGTCAGTAAGGCTCCAGACAAGCAAGCTATCACTGGCCACCAACTGTCAGTAAGGCTTCAGACAAGCAAGCTATCACTGGCCACCAACTGTCAGTAAGGCTTTAGACAAGCAAGCTACCACTGGCCACCAACTGTCAGTAAGGCTTGAGAACGATCTACTGAAGTTCCGCCGGAGCTTAAAAACAGCTTTATTTGCTCAGGCGTACGGGATGACATGAAAATTTTTAACTTGGTCCAAATGCATGTGATTATAATGCTGTTGTTTGCTGGATATTGTTTTGTCTGTTTTTTATTGCTGGTATGCGCATCGAGACCCTATGGGTAATAAGACTGCGTTTCTTAAGAATTTTTAATAAATAAATAAATAAATAAATAATGTTAGTATTTTTAAAGATCTAAAATTCTAAACAAATGAAAAGTTAAAATCGTACATTAACCAAAGACCTATGTCAGAATAACAACCATGATTAAGATGATATTGAAAAGGAAAAAAAGTACTTATTATAGCAGTACTCATTTGAAATATTTGTTTTAAGGCAAGGACATGTTCTCGGTCTCTTGGAAGGGGGATATTCCCTAATACTCAGGAGTTCAAAATTTATAAAAAAAAAAAATGGATTTCAAATTTTGGGCAAAAAAAATGTATTAGCAAATACTAAAGTATTTTTTGTTGTGAACCTAAAGCAGTAAAATGAAAATGAACCTTGGATTTCCTTCCAAGAGCTCCCGCTGTGACGGATACTTGCACCGCACTAAGATGCATTTGTAAATGAAAGTTCAACATATCAAGACAATTTCAGATTCAATTATTCTGCTGTATTCTGCTTCGCTAAAAAAATAAATTGGATATTTTTGTAACTGTGCATCTTTTATTGATCTTAGAAGCATATGGAAACTGGTCTCTTGTCTCAAGAGTGCTTCGTGTACGGGTCCAAATGAATTGAGGTGAAAAACAAAACAATATTATGGCTCACTGCTATTCCCCAGAGCTGATATTTGGTGGATGTAGTATAAGCGTGGAATCCCACAGAGATACATAGAAATCTAGTTTAGTCATTTAATGCAAGTGCAGGTGATTTTAGTTATGTGAAATTTCTTTTTATGTAATAATTCCTCATTGGTGAAGAACAATAAAGGCTCATGTAATTGCACAGGTGTTGGAATCTGCTGAAAACAATCTTTATTGGCAAAATGTCACGTTTCATGATGTAACTGGCAACATCAAAACGACTTTAATGAGTTGGTGACTAGGATAACACAACCACCGACAAAAATAGGAACCCGGGTCCGCTGATATTGTAAAGCTAAAATCTAATGGGAGCATTTTGCACAAGAACAATTAAGAAAGTTTTCTGATTTGAGGGACCTGAGCTGTATTTACGTGAACTGTACTTTCTGGGTTTTTTTCTTGTTAATTAATCAGAGATTCCCAAAAGGTAAATCCACAGATGTTTTTTACCAATGAAAACTGGAGCTTACCACCAAAGACATTTGTTGATGTTTTAAATGTGTTCGCATAACAGAATCTTCCATAACAAGTGAGATTAAGGAACATTCAACATACCGAAAGAGGATTATAAAACTGCATCACTCATATAGGTGGGTTGTCTATTCCTGACCATCACTCATTCAGGGCAAGCATTCTCCACCGATCTCCTAGGACAGACTGGTTATTGGGAGCCAGTGATGGTTATAATATAAGGTTCATGTCTCTTGGTGAAGATGGAGAGATGGAAGACCAGAAGTTAAGCAAGGTGGCATTATCAATAGATGTTTTTGAGATGAGGTCTGATTGACGCAGCCTTTTGCACTTTGTTTCTAGTAGTGATGGGACTTTTAGGTATTTTCTATATTTGTTTGTTGGATATCTATAGTCACTGGTACAAGACAAGGACTCATAGATGCAATTTGACTAAACTGCACATCTGGGCGGTCTTAGTTACGAATGCCCATATATATAAAAGTAGGGGTTATCCTGCCTGGAAAAAAATGACACAAAATAGTGCAAACTGTGTAACAGAATGGTTATCTAAGATATGCGCCAATTGGCCACTTGCAAGTTTGGATCAAATAAAGAACATTCAAAAGCATTGATATCCATTTCTCCCAGGTCTTGAGCTTTATTATCTCAATGGATGAGAAGAAAAGGACAAAGGGCATTCAAGTGATAAAACAGCCAGATATAGATGTAATAACTTACACAGAAGTTAACTGTAGCATGTTACCATAAATTAATCAAATAGGACCTATGCAGTTCATCCCACTTCCTCAGGGTAAGTTCTGTGTTCAGAGCAAAATAAAAAAAAAATGCATACAAATCCCCCTTCCTTTTCCAGTCCTCATACCGCACCTCCTGTTTCCAATATTCTTCTGATAGGTTCTTCTATCTTCTTGGCTGTTTGGAATTCCCTCTGATTCACTTCCTGGCTTCGCCTTTCTGCACGAGACACGATGATGTGATGCATTACAAATGTGCGTTCCACCGTGGTGGTGTTGGAATACCACTTTCCTCGTTCTTCTAGCTCGGTGACGTTATTGCGCTGCATGCGTGATGACGTTTGCGTCCCACGTGCATTCCATTCGGAAATCCTATTTTGCACATTGATATCAGCTCTCTCAAGCGTTGGTGGATAAAGTTAATAAATAACCAAAACCATAGATGAGGGGAGGTACAGGAATAAGTTTATAACAAATAAATTAAAACTGTATTAGTTATAAAAATTGTATTCTTATAAAAATACATTTATTAAATATATATTAAACCTGTATGAAATGCAACAAATGTAACAAACCTTTTGTGTACCCTCACAGGTACCCAATTTATACATGATGTATAAAGATGTTTTTCTTTTTAAATACATTATTGTTTATTTGTATTTATGTATAGTCCATAAAATATAATGGTAAAACATAATTATAAAAATGGTATAAATGATGACAAATTAAAAAAAAGGATTAGTGACAAATACTTTGGGCAACCCATCCCATTTTCTGAGGTTTGGGAGCCCTGAAACGTTCATCCAGTGTATTCTCCATCCTACGAAGATAAGGAATTTGATTAAATATGATTAATCTGGAAGAGAGTGAAGTCAACTTCCCCAGAGCAGGGTCCTCCCTAATTTTTTTAAATTATATATTAATGTAACTGTTCAGTTGCTGTTATGTGGCCGTTTTATTTATTCTTTTGTCCAAGTGATAATGTTCTTTAACCCTTTCACTAACGAGCACTTTTTGATTGAACACATATTAGCATATTTATTTGAAGGAAGGGATGCATAATTAGCATATAAACATATCATAACATAATTAGCATATAAACATGTGTATGTTTCTTTGCAGACAGATGTAAAAATGTAAAACATGGCGATTGAAACTGTTTTTATTTTTCACTAATTTGTTCAGCCTTTATAGAAATATTTGGTAAAAGCTTTTTGAAAAGCTTTTGGCAGTACACAGTGTTCTTCACCTTCAATACTTCATGCAGGGTTCACAATGTTAGTATAAAAGCAGAAATGCAATTTTCTCACATATAGTCGGTGTGACAAAAATATAAAAATAAAAATGGTCGAAAACCTTGTTTAGATATGTAAGGACCCTGGAGGCATTACTAGCAGTGTAGATAACTAAAAATTGCAACAGAATATAAAATTAATGTATGCATGTGAGCATAATGCCTCCGTACAATAAACTAAGTTAAACCATATATTTTCTAAAATAAAGCTATTTAAAAATGCTATAGCAATCTTTATTAATCTCTGTAATGCCACTGGAAGGCTCACAGTGAAATGGTAAAGTCCACTCACTCCTCCCTCTCCCTGACTGTAGGAATTGTATCACCCAGTGGAACTACCTGTACTGTTTAACCCATTAAGGACACATGCCATGTGTGACATGTCATGATTCCCTTTTATTTCAGAAGTTTGGTCCTTAAGGGGTTAAAGCAGGGGGTGTAATGACATTGTCAGCAACTTTACATTTATCCTATCAGTAACAAGCAACTACTGGCAGAGAAATTAGTACCTCTACAGTTAGGTAATCATTTCTAGAGTATAACAAACAGAGAGAAAATGGCGTCCTGAGCAGCCAGTCTAGTTGTGCACACCCAGGTGCTACTGCAATTTATTTGAGGACACAGTACAAACAGACGTTTCGGGCACAAACCCTTCTTCAATGCTAATGTCCTAAGGTGTACAAGCAAAATAAACAGTATATATACAAATAAAAAGTGCTTACATCACCCAAAGTGCCGCCCCACAGTAATCACACACAGAATGAGAACAGCTGTTGGGTAAATCTCTGAGTCCCCGGCAGTTCCAGCACCTCCATCGTGCTGAAACTGCCTTTAACGAACATGACAGACTTTCCCAAAAATTTCTGGACAAGGGCTATAGCACTCACCTGCTTGATGTCACAACACTCCTTAGTTGATTTGCCCTTGTGCAGTACCCACATTCACCACTATCACTGTTTGGCACTGTTCCTAATTTCTTTTCATTAGCACTTCACCTGGTCCTTGTTTAGCACCTATAGTCTGGTTTCTCCCCTCACTCCTGGTCAGATCATTGTCTCTTGTCTCCAGTTTCTTGTTCCGTGGTTCTTGTTTCCTGGTTCCTGAGATTCTGACTCTTCGCTCCTTGTTCCTGTGTCCTGCATTTCCTGATCCTGTGTTTGTGTGTCTTCTTGGTCTTGTGTTTCCGTGTCCTCCTGGTCCTGCGGTTCCATGTCCTCCGGGTCCTGTGTTCCTGTGTCCTCCTGGTCCTGCGGCCCCATGTCCGCCTGGTCCTGCGTTCCTGTGCCTCCTGATCCTGTGTTCTGATTCAGTGTTCCTGCCTCTGCCTTATTACCAGTGGTCCTGACCCTGCAGCCTTGTTCGTTTGTCCTGCTTCGGGCTTTGCTTCCTGGTGCCATATTTTGGTTTTGTTTTTGGCTCTGGATCTGTGTCCCACCTGTTTCTGTGGTGGATGCACAATCGTGCCCAAATTCATTCTTTATACCAAAGGACTGTTTTAGCATACTCTTCCTGCCCAATTTGTGGTTATCCTGATTTATTGTAAATATTATTCTGTGGCTTTGTATATATTTATTACATATTGTTTTGTTATCTTTTGTCCTTTGGTTCCCTTTAAAATATATTTCTTGATTTATTCTATTCATTGTGTCCTTGCCTTTTATTCTTTGCTAAATTGGTTCCTACATTTAAAGGGATAGTGCTGTCTCAGGGCAGCACCCATTTCATGCCCTGACACTTGAAGAGCTAAACATAAGGCTCTGGACAAGAATTGGGTGGAACTAGTTTCCACAACAGACAGACCTAAACAGGGGAGAATCCCGTTAGAGAAAAGAGGCAAAATCCCTTGCAGCTTCGTTACCAGGTGCTTGAAAGGGTTCCCCCACTCACTAGAGGAGGTAACAAGGAAAAGTGCTGCTTCAAAAAGTCCGCTAGATGCACCTCCTGGATACTGTATCGCCTCATGGTCTCAATGAGAAGCTTGAGTGGCACTGGTTCCTGTAGTTGAAATCTACATGTGCCCGCTTCGGGAGGTCTCCTGGATCTGGGTATGTATACGTATGTGCATGATTCTTTACCATTATTTTTCCTGTCAGTCTCTCTATACTTCTCTTTCTAGAGTTCTATCTTTTATGGCATGCTGTACACCTTCTCTCGTTGGAGAGGGTGTCTGACTTATTGATTAATTCATTCTTTTTTTTTTCTTGTATTGGGATTTAGTTTTTTCCCGCCACTTTATTAAATGTGATATCTCTTTGGGTGGCTGTCTTGTAATCACTGTTTTCCCCTATTAACTATACTCCTATGTGCATGTAGTTCTGCCCTCATTTGAGCATTATAAACATATAAACACTTTTGTAAGTACTTGTTTAGTAGATTATATGTTTAAGCAGTTTTGCTTGTCTTTTTGTACAATTCTGATGTTTTAAACACTCCTCTTCTGCTTTATACTGATGTATCCTTGTTTGTTATTGCGTTTCCTAGCAACGGAACGTGATGATGTCACAAGCGATGAGTGTATGAGTGTGACATCTGACGTCATCAAGCACGCACCTGCTGATCCAGGAAGTCAATGGAGGTGCTGGAACTGCCGGGGACTCAGACATTTACCCAACAGCTGTTCTCATTCTGTGTGTGATTACTAGGGGGCGGCACTTTGGGTGATGTAAGCACTTGTTATCTGTATATATACTGTTTATTTTGCTTGTACACCATAGGACATTAGCACTGAAGGAGGTGCTTGCACCCGAAATGTCTGTTTGGACTGTGTCCTCAAATAAATTGCAGTAACACCTGGTTATGCACAGCTATATGGATGTTTTCTAACCATATTTTCTGCAAAATACTGTTAAGAAGTACGATTTCTTGTGATACATGTGATATATTATAATCCTTTTCACATGTGATGAATGAATCAAACTCCTGTCAATCTGTTCCCGAACGAATCAATCTGCCTGGGATTTACATGAAGGTTCGATTTGTTCATGTGTAGAGTGACAGGAATTTCATTCGTTCGTCACAGGTGAAAAGGATTTGCATACAAGTCTAAGTGCAACCCCATCCAGCACGAGAAGGGTTATCCATCAAAACACATGCCAAAGAGTAGGAAAGTATTTGTTTATCTTTCATTTAGTCTTGAATGTTCCAATGACAGAATGTTCTCAGAGTATTGTTCTTTACAGAAGTGAAACACGATGTATCCAGGCATTTCCTGACTGATTTTGAAGTGAGAACTATTACCAACCCTAGTAAATTCTGCTCCCAATAAACAAACACAAGTCTGTTTCATCAATCACCATTGCCAAGAAACTAGATTTCAAGTCTACGATCGATGCTCCAAATGTCATCTGTGTCATGACAATGGAGAACGCGCTCCATCTAAATGGCAAGAATGATCGTCTTTTAAAACAGAAAGTATATAAAAAAAAAAAAAAGAAATAATAACTTATCCAAGCTATAGTTATAAATAAAGAAATCTATCAGAACCACTTCCCTCTCATTCGGATCCTGTTAATGCTGCTCTTAGCACAGAGTGGGCAAGAATTTGCAGCATCTCACCCACAATTACAGTGAAGCACTCATGCATGGAATGCACTCTCTCTAAATGTGTTGATGACCAGGCTTATTTTAAGCATGTATATAAAAAATTGGAACTACTGGGTACGTGATGTTAGTGGAATCACCAGGAAACGTATGGATTTAATAAAATGGCTCCCTGCCGTTACAACAAACTTTAATCCTTCAAGTTCAGTTCTTGGTTCTTGAAGTTCAAACTTATTTGTTTCTCATTTGTTTAAAGTGGGCTACACACATCGTTCTTTCAAATATAGAAAAACTTTTCGTTTTTTTTGAATTTACATGGTTTCGTTATTTTAAATCGTAAGTTTGATTACAAAATTCTGAGATTAGAAATGAAACAGAAGTGAGTGCAGCGTTCGACAGTTTCATGTACATG